>NC_137810.1:29961365-30216365 GCF_963921795.1 Nannobrachium achirus | reverse complement strand
ATGGCACCGTTTGGAGCCTGGTGAGGGGAAAATAATATGTTCTCCATTTTATTTTATTTATTTAATTGGAGACGCTTTTAGCCAGGTTCTACCTTCACAAATGGGAACCGGTCATAGCATGTAAAAATGCACTGGCTCACTGGAGCTTGTGCAGAACGACAAAGACAGGATATTTGTTTTTATAGTTTGAGTTACAGTGGTCTGAAGATTGATTGATTGAAGAATGTATTAGAAGGTTGCATTGGAAAAGGTACAGTTTCATGACAGTACAAATCACTGGTACAAGGTCAACTAAAAGCTTTTTCGGCTTATTTACACAGGAACCCTTTATGTATCTCATATACTGTAACATTGAAAATAAATTAACTAAGTACTTAAGTACTGTACTTAAGTACAATATTGAGGTATTTGTAATTTACTTGAGTATTTTCTATTTCCAATACTTTTAATTCTACTCGACGACATCTCAGAGGCAAATATTGTACATTTACTCCACTAGTTACTTTGTAGATTTTGATTATTATTACAAAACATACATTAACCACTTCAACCCTATAAAAACTTGTGAAATGGGACATTCAGACATGAGTACCGTACTTTTACTATTGGTACTTAAAGTTCATTTTGATCCCAATATGTTTGTACTTTTATTCAAGTAAACTTTGAATTTTTGAGTATTTTTGCATTGCAGTATTGATACTTTTACTTACACATACGAACCTGGTCTCCTGTGTGAGAGACCATAAGTCTGCCACTCATGCAGGAGGCAGTCGTGCTCGGCTAGTAGGTGTCCTACCCTTTACCTGGGTCTACAGTAAATATCTCAATGAAAGAGTAGGGAGACCACCTCCAACCACTGCAGATGTGCGGGTTATATTTTATTAACATACTCTATCATACAGTTTGGTTCATATAATGTTTTATTCATTCAAATAAGTTCTGTTAAAGTTAACCAATTTAAGACCAGGGACCCCTTAGCTGAGAGATTGATGAAGCAGGGACCCCGCCTACATTGACATTTGGCTCTGTAATTGGTTTGCTCCCTTTTCCCTCTACACCAAACCCCTTTGCTAAAAATAGTTGGCTAATGTTCCACAGAATACAGTTAATGTAAAAAAAAATCACATAAAGATTTTGTGGCCCACCTGTAGTGACTTGCTGAAGACCCATGCAGTAGAGTAGACTATGTTACCAGTACAGTGTCTAGTTTGTTCCTCTGAATCTTTAAAGTGACATTAAACAGTCCCTCCCCCTGTAGTCACTCCAAGTTGATCTCTTTCACAGATTTCCCAAACCTTATAGAATAAACAGATAGATTGGCACGCACGCACGCACGCACGCACGCACGCACGCACGCACGCACGCACGCACGCACACACACACACACACACACACACACACACACACACACACACACACACACAGCAGTACAGTACAGTACATACAGTAAATGCAGACTACAGATTGCTGTGTTGGAATGGTGTGTGTGCATAATGTGTGTGTTTACATTCTGTTATTAGTATGTCTAACAACTAATTGTGCCCTGCTCTTTGTAAATGTTCCCAGTGCTTCCTACCATCCAGCATGGGCCGCAGGTGTTTAGCACCATAGAGGGCACACCCATCTCACTGCCCTGCCGGGCCCATGGAGTACCCACCCCAGACATCAGCTGGGCAAAGGTCTGTTCTGTAGAAATCTGTACCATATGTTTGTCTAGCATCTGCATGGAGCTTTTCTATATGACACACCAATATTTCCTAAGCATTTCAGACCCTTATGAAGATAATAGAGTCAGTATGCTCCTTGTTAAAAATAAATAAATACTATAAATCTTGAATTGTTTTCACCTGAACACAGAATGCCTTAATTTTCTTCCATGATTGTCTGCACCACTGGGGGATTTTAAATCAAGCAAGATTTTGTTTTCATATATCGTCCTCTTCCATTATGGGGCCCCTAGTGTGAACCATTGGATCCATGCAACACGTCCTTCTCTTGTTGTAAAAAGCATTTACGACATTAACATATCTTTATAGTGTATTGTGGCATCTCTGGAGCAGAATGCTAAAACATGGTTGTCCCTGAAAAGCATCTGTGCGATCTGGGTGACTTTTGGCTGAGATATGGTTTGCTCATACATCTTTTACTAAACCCCTGTGTGTTCATGTACAATTTCAAATGATAAATGAACACTGAGGATTTTACTGTGTACAGTGGGTGAGGATCCTTTGTGGTATATGCTATATTATAGAAGACAACTGTACGGTGGCACAGTGGTTAGCGCTGTGCCTCACAGCTAGAAGGTCCTGCGTTCGATTCCCGCCAGGGGACGCTGTGTGCGCTGGGAGTGTGTTTCTCCCTCCACATCATCAGTGCCCACACCCTAGGTGGGGTCGGCGATAGGGCCTTTCTTTGTGGAGTTTGCATGTTCTCCCTGTGTCTCCTAGGGTTGATACCCTCACAAAAACATGCAGTAATCCTGGTCTCAATAATGCCTCCCCCTGGCCAGCTGGGGCGCTTGATGGAGGGGAAAGGAACTGGTTGGAATAACACGTGCTACGTCCATCCTGGGGAAATCCCCCCTGTCAGGTGAAAAGAAACAACTTGGACTCCTCATGCATTGAAGGAAGCATGAGATCAGTCTGTTGTCTCCCCAGGTGCGGCAGAGGGAGAGCAGAGCCCATGGTTACATAGGCAATTGGCACTGGGTGAAAAATGGGTTGCAAAATCGTGGGATAAAAATTATAAAAGTAAAAAAGAAGACAACTGTACAGCAGAATGCCTTAGTCTTTGACAGAGGTGACATTTGTGACCCTTGTGTGCGGCTTTGTGAGAACACACTCTCCATTGCATTGTAGTGTGCTCACTTGTGCATGTGCACTGTGCGTGCATATGTGTGTGAGTGCGCAACGTGTGTGTCAGTGGTTTCCCTTTTTTCCAATCTTTCACACTGGTTTCTCGGACTTGTAAAAGTGATGCTGTTAAAGTGAATGGGGCTACAGAGGCTTATATGAAACTAGACCCTGCTTAGGTCTGCGCCAGCTGGCCAAACGTCATTTCTTCTGATTCCTCCACTGTGCTCTCAGTAATGCCTCAGTCTTATGTCAAGTCAACTTGGCTACTTCACAGATTCTCTGCTTGATATTTAATCCTCCGAAGCCTGTTACATTCAGCTCTTATTTTGGTTTATATTTTGGCTCATTCGATAACCAATGCAATTACCTTTCTCATTACACTTTGCTGTCATGTGAAAAAATAAAAAGGTCAATCTAATCTAAAGACCATAATCACACTAAATTACTGTAATGTGTTAACGAAATCTATATCCAGTGGTGGAAGGTAACTAAGTACATTTACTCAAGTACTGTACTTAATTAATCTTTATTTTTGGTACTTAAAGTACATTTTGATGGCAATACCCTTGTACTTTTACTCAAGTACATTTTGAATTCTGCACTTTTACTTGTAACAGAGTATTTCTACATTGCATTAGCCTGTTGATACTTTTACTTAAGTAAAACATTTGAGTACTCTTTCCACCACTGCCAGCTAAAGACCATAATCACTGGCTAAACGACTGTAATGTGTTAATGAAATCTGTGCTGCAGTCAGGAGAGCAGCTTAACCTGGGTGGTCCGGCCTTCTCCCTGGGCCCCGACGGCAGTCTCCACATTGTCTCCCCCTCTGCCAAGGAGACAGGAGAATTCATCTGCACCGCCACCAACGCAGCGGGCTTCAGCTCCAGAAAGGTTCAGCTCACTGTCTACGGTAAGACCCAGGGACAGAAGACCAAGGGGAGTTTGGCAGATGTGTTTGGAAATCTTTATTTGATGAAGATAAACATAATTTATACAAGAAAAGTGTCTCAGATAATGTACAAATGGAACCAGTTTGGCACTTATAGGTGTAATAATCTATTTCCTTTACTCTCTGTAATCTTCACCCTGGCTCTTATGTCTATTTCTATCTCACACATTCACTAATATTGCATACATTGTGTGTTGGCCTGCGTGTGTGTGTGTGTGTGTATGTGTGTGTGTGTGTGTGTGTGTGTGTGTGTGTGTGTGTGTGTGTGTGTGTGTGTGTGTGTGTGTGTGTGTGTGCGTGCATGCGTGCGTGCATTTCATTTTGTGTCTCTATCCAGTCCGTCCCAGGTCTAATGCAGGTGATGATGGATCCGGGGCACCGTTTAGGCTTTCTGTCATTGAGGGCGAAGATGTCACTTTACCCTGTGAGGTCCACAGTGTCCCGCCCCCCATTGTCACCTGGGCCAAGGAGAGACAACTCATCTCCCCCTATTCCGCAAGGTAACACCTGTACATGTACATGCTCACAAACACTTGCATACAGTACCAGCATGGTTAAATTATGTTTTCTTGCATGCATGCATACGATTTCCCTCAAGTGCCATACGGTATGTCCATGCCAGGAAGCTATTGTCTGGACCTTAGTTGAAGCATAAATTACATAATTGAGCGTTTTAAAAGCAGGGAACTCCCGTGATGTCTAAGCTGCAGTGTGCTCTCTCTACCCTGGCCTCATAACCTCAGGCGGGTGGTTTGTGGTTTGGTTTAGGATGACAGTGTGATCTTACTCTTCTCTGTGATCTTCTGTACTTTTGCATGTCTGCTAGAGGGGCTGTAATTGTGGTTGGTGGTGGATTAGTAAAGCCTAGTGAATGTCTGTTTACAATGATGAGTGAATGAGTGGAGGCAATCTGTGTGTGTGTGTGTGTGTGTGTGTGTGTGTGTGTGTGTGTGTGTGTGTGTGTGTGTGTGTGTTTGTGTGTGTGTGTGTGTGTGTGTGTGTGTGTGTGTGTGTGTGTGTGTGTGTGTGTGTGTGTGTGACTTTGTTGTATGAGTCTCTATTGCACAGACTCAAATCATCTAATATGTCTGAGTGTTCTTCCTAGGCACACTCAGCTTCCCTCTGGCTCTATGAAGATCTCAGAAACCAGAGTGACAGACAGTGGTCTGTATGTGTGTGTTGCGTCCAACATTGCTGGCAATTTCACCCAGTCGGTTCACCTCAGTATTTTGGGTAAGCAAGTTCAATTACTGCTGTTTGATGGTCGTGAAGCCTGATTCATACTTGTGAGCTTGTAGATCTGCTATTTTTGGCTTGGGACAACATTGTGCAACACATTATGAATTTCGCATTAGTACCAACATTCTTGTTCACAAATTGGAGAGTTCCTGTTTCTCTGTTTATTTGGACCGACTGGTACAGTCCAGCTGGAACCAAAGTTACAGGCTGAACTTTTAGCACATTCTCATCATCCAACTTCCACGGTACACTCACTCTGATTGAGTTTAACAACAGTTGTTAAATTCACTCAGTCAAAACATTCCCATACATCATTGCCACTGACTGACACAGCCTCATTAGAGGCTACACAGCAGAACACTTAGTGTCTGCTTAAAGCACACTCACTGTTAGTCACTGAGGACTGTAGACAGGATTACTGTAATGTCTGAGATATTATGAATACAATGTATACAAAGTATCCATTTAACCCATATGGTTAGAAATGGATAGAAGAGAGAGGAGAGGAGAGGAGAGGAGAGGAGAAATGAAATGACAGTGTAGTG
The DNA here is from genome assembly GCF_963921795.1 of Nannobrachium achirus. Classification (NCBI taxonomy): domain Eukaryota; kingdom Metazoa; phylum Chordata; class Actinopteri; order Myctophiformes; family Myctophidae; genus Nannobrachium; species Nannobrachium achirus. The sequence continues at coordinate 30,210,774 of NC_137810.1, read as the reverse complement.
TAGATGGCTTCACAAACTACATGTTACTCTACAATTAACCTAGCGCAATTTGAATGACAGATTATTATCATGAAACAGTGTGTGCGTGCGTGCGTGCGTGCGTGCGTGTGCGTGGGTTCACTGTATATGCAGACAAATGGATGTGTGTACAGTATGTGCTTGTGCCCAAACAAGAAAGACAGCCACAAACTGAATTATCATTGTCTCATCATTGAGGAAATAAATTGTACCTGCAGTGTGGTAATCCGGAGAAGGATAAATAAAAAGAATGAATGAAAAAATGCAACAATATATTATGTTGGTCTTGTCTGAGCTCATAAAAAAAAGAACAACAACACATTGTATAGGTAAATTCTTACACATTTTAGTGTGTTCAAGTAACATTTTGCACATGCTGCTAAACGAATATCTTCTCCGCATTTATTTACCTGGAACAAATTCGTAGCTTTTACTTACAGTAGTAAAAATCATTTGTTGGAATTCAGATGCATCTCTCTGACTCTCCCTCTCTCTCTCTCTCTCTCTCTCTCTCTCTCTCTCTCTCTCTCTCCCTCTCTCTCTCTCTATCTCTGTGTCCTTCAGTCCCGCCCAGCATCCAGGCAGGGCCCAGGGTAATGAAGGTGCAGGAAGGCTACCCTGTGGAACTGGCCTGTGTGGCACATGGCATCCCTGAGCCCACCATTACTTGGACCAGGGAGGGGACACGGTACCCTGTGTCCCGTGATGGTAGCCTGGCGCTAAGCCGCGTAGGGTTGAATGACGAAGGGACCTACACCTGCGTGGCATCAAACACTGCTGGCAGAGACGAGGCTCAGGTTCAGCTTCTGGTGCAAGGTGGGGTGACTTTAGCCTCACATCCTAGAGAGATCTGTTCCATCTGTTCATCCACTCTTTTAGAACTGTGTGTTTGCAACTGTCCAACACACAGTTATGAAACCAAATCAGAATGCACATTGACCATTTTCAAATTCTTCTCTTACTGACAAATACCGCAGTTGCGCACAAAACCCTGCCCCCACCACTGTGATTGGCTGAGACGTGTGGAGGGACAGAGGAGGGACCCTTCGTTTTGGCTTGCGTGATAACCTATTCCGTCTTGGACAGCACCCTCATTATCGTGCAATGCCATCAGCTATTTGGTGCAGGCACTTGCTTACCTAATGGCTCGCTCGACAACAAGAACTTGAGCTTGTCTTGTTGTCGAGTGAATTTAAAAGTCATGAATTTGGTCACATACAGTATGCAGCATGTTGAGCGAACCAAAATGAGCGCTCCCAAGTTCAACAGCAGTTCTGGGAATCAGTTACACACAGTCCTCAAGTATGATATAAGAGTAAAATGGCAATTGTGTGAATAGGTCGGACTCATTGTACTTGAATTCATCATCCTGTCACAGGAGGGCTTAGACATCAGGGCTTAAATGTGTGTGTGTGTGTGTGTGTGTGTGTGTGTGTGTGTGTGTGTGTGTGTGTGTGTGTGTGTGTGTGTGTGTGTGTGTGTGTGTGCACATGCGCGCGCATGTGTGTCTTCAGTGCCCCCCGTGGTCGCGATACCGGAGCCACCTTTCAACAGTCCTCACCAAGAGAGAGTCGCAAACCAGCGCATTGCCTTCCCTTGCCCTGCTAAAGGTACTGTTGAAACCTACCAGCGTCACCACAAAATACACAGGCCGAGTGCTTCATTTGAACATTGTCTTATTCGTTTGTTCGCTCTTAACTCCACGTCTTTGCATGATTGCTCCCTGCTTCCCTTCTTCTGTCTCCCTCCATCTGCCTCTCTCTTTCTCTCTCACAGGTGTTCCTAAGCCGGCGATCCGCTGGCTGCGTAACGGCCAGGAGCTGACGGGCGAGGAGCCAGGCGTGACCATCGATGAGGACGGCACGCTGCTCATCCTGGCCTCTGTGTCGCCGCTGGACGACGGCCAGTACGTCTGCATCGCTGCCAACGACGCCGGCTCGTACAACAGGACGTACAACTTCAAAGTCAATGGTGCTTATTCAAATGCATTTAGACACATGACAGTATGATTAACATATCGGATGCTGAGGACGCGTGCACTCGTCTAACTCTTTGATGTCGCCCAGTGCTGTCGCCGCGTTTGACGTGTCTGATAGGGTTTTATATGAAACTGTAGCTTGCTGTCTGGGGCAGCCATGGCTGAAGAAAAAACTCAAATGACCAGAATGCAACAGGAGATAACGTGATCAGGAAATCCGGTTTTCCAATACAGGCCAATGTTATGAGATTCGCAAAAGTGGATTTTTCTCGTAATCTAACTTCAGATCACGTTCATGTTTAAAACGAGCCCTTCTCTACCAACCGTTACAAAAGCACTGATGGCCGCGATTGTAATTTTTCTGTTCTGAGTTCTGAAAGAAAATACTATCGCAGTGAAAAAACGGAAATACTCTGATTACATTTACTCAGATTACTTTTACTCTGAGTCTCAAAAACAATAAAATACCTTGGCACTCTGCGATTAAATCATTGTTTAATCAACGGTATCCAATGTGTTAAAAGCTGTTGTCACGTGCAGGTGTAACATGCCAATTATCGCATGACCTGCAAGCTCACAACGTGTCGTGGTGTGAGCTTGTAGATCAGCCCTTTCTGTCACGCGCCACCATCATGTGACAAAGCATATTTAGGCTTGACCTTCAGTTCATCATAAAACTATGAATGGATCATGTCCACACAGTACCTCCAAACTTCCACGGCAGTGACAGCCCAGGCAATGTGTCGGTGGTCCAGAGCCAGCCAGCCAGCTTGCTGTGTGATGTAACAGGGAGTCCCACGCCCCTCATCACCTGGTACAAAGACGGTATTCCGGTAGGTGGAATCACAATGGATCTCTGCATGCTAACGTGAGTGACACATGTACTGTAGTAGTACATCGTCTTGTCATCAATGTACTTCTATGCTATTCGTGCTCTTTGGTATTCACAATTTCCTCTGATATTCAAAGCCATCATTATGCCTTTACATCAGTACGTTTAACCTATAATTAAACAATGGTGTAATAAGTGCACCGCTGGGATAAACGGGGCGGTTTTTGACATGTTTCAAAGTAATGAGCAGCGATGATGAGAAGCGAAGGCTTTCCATCCATTAATACAAGAAGCCATAGTGGTCGAGTGAGCTCTGATCACAGGGTTCGCTCTCCAAGAGAAAAGCCATTAAACTGAAAACACTTCAAGACAGCTTTATTTGGACCATTTTATATGGTTCATTATCACAAAGGCACGTGCGTGTGTATGCGCACATGCCCACTTTTGCTCACAGCATAAGAACATGTTTCTTCTTTTATGTATGTGTGTGCACTTATATGTGTGCATGCGTGCGTGTGCTCACATGCATGTGTGCGTGTCTCTGTGTTGTGAGGAGGAAATGTCTAATGGTGCGACAGAGGCAGCGTGTTCTCGGATGTAATGACATAATAATGATGATATATTAATATGAGAGCAGGGCAGCAGGCCACAGTGTGGTGTAATGTTCCACTTCCACTGGCCGGCTCTTTGTTGTTCCCTGTTACAGCGCTGCTTTTTCCTTCAACACATTTCATATCCTGCAGATGGGAAAAGCAGAGCGCTTATTATGTTAATCTGCTAATGTAGAGCTGAGCTCTGTCCTCTGATTGCTGCTGGCCTCAGGCAATACAAAAACTGCTATTCATGTGCTACATTTAAACTGCGTGGTCATGAAATAATTGTGTGATTCTCAAAATGTATTCAACAATGAAAGTCTTTCTACTGGACCATCATAGACAGATTTCTGCAGTTGCCACTGGTTCCTTTGATGATTGTAAAACCTCATTTTATTTGAAGTACAAAAGCAGTAATCCAGCTTTATAATCTACATGCTTATTGTTTATTTGCATATTTTGGGATATTACTGTTATGCTTTCAAATTTTATCTATCAGTTTTATTGCTGTGATGGCCCAGTGATACTGAATTCATTTGTTTAAAAATAATGTACTGTGAATATATATTAAATCAGTCATTTCTTTCTTTTGGGTCATTTCAGCTCAACATTAGGCCTACACATCAATCTTTTTTTCTAATTTGCATATTTAAATGATGCTGCATAGTTGAAATCTTCAGCGTTAATTTACCCATTTCAACACAGAGAGTGTACAACTGTAAGGGGCTCAGTTTGGTTACAGTACACCCTCAGAGTTAATGAACACTGATACCATACGTATACTGTGTGTTTATGTTTACTGTGAAACTCCTGATACCTGTAGCTTTAGTTGACTCATGCTGATCAACAGGTCACCCCCAGCAGCAGTGTACAGATCCTGGATAAAGGGAAAACCCTGAGGCTACTGAAGGCTGACACAGCAGACACAGGCAGCTACAGCTGTAAAGCCATCAACATCGCTGGCAGCACAGACAAAGATTTCTATCTGGATGTACTGGGTGAGTATAGATAGTGGACTATAAACAGTGGAATAAGACAAGCTCAAGTTCATAATTCCTGTACTCACAATAGATTGCGTACAAGTGATTTATTTGTTCAATGGCTGATGAAGAGGGGTTTATTTCCACTTAGGTACAAACCCCCGAAATGATGTCTGAAATGAATTAATTTCAGCACTTTTCTATATTCTAGATACATGATCACAAAGTAGATAGGAGGTTAATTAAACAGCGCTGTACTTTTCATTAGAATATTGTTTTTTGTTGTTGTTTTATGCCTGTGTTTTGGACATCTGTGACACTCATTCTGTGTGTGCTCCAGTCCCTCCCACCATCATAGGGAAAGGTTCCCCACGAGACCTTTCAACTGTTTTAAACCAGGAGATAAGTCTAGAGTGCAAGGTCAAAGGAGTGCCCTTTCCCACAATTCAGTGGTACAAGGACAGAAAGTAAGTTTCTGTCCGTTTATTTTCTGTGATAATGTATCTGATAATATCACTGGTTCTCTCTTATTTTTACCCTGGTCCTGTCTTATTTTCATCCCTTCCTTTTGTTCCCCAGGTTAGTGTTCCTGGGTGATCCCAATCTGGAGGTCTCTAACAGGGGTCAGGTGTTGAAGATAAAGAGTGCCCGCCTTGGAGACCAGGCCCGCTACCAGTGCAGTGTCACCAACGCAGCGGGCAAACAGTCCAAGGACTTTAACCTCAGTGTCTATGGTGACTATAGAGCAGTGTTTCTCAACCTTTTTTCTGCATGGGCACACTTTTCATGTCCCAAGAATCCATGGGCACACCAACATAATACAGGGGGGTGTAAATATCGTCACTGTCGGGAAGAAACCTTGTATTTCTAAGTTTCAAATGTGTACGTTTCTTCGCAAAGTAAAGCCCTGCTTCATCATACAAGGCTGTCGCACAACCGTAGTGAAAACAGCAGATCTACAAGCACACAACGCCTCGCACCGTTTTTTAAAATGATGATACAATACTGGCTTTCAAGCAGTTTCAAGGGGCACACTTGACCCTTCTCAGGGGCACACCAAAGGTCCCCAGGCACAGTGGTTGAGAAACACTGCAAGAGCACATCTACCAGAGCACGCAATTGTGATACTGGAAATACATCATTTACTAGTGGACAGTGTGTGGAACTTCCTGTGATCATGTTGTGATATATGTAGTTAATTAACCACTATTTTATTTGTCGCTCAACGGTGTCGTGTGGAGAAAGAAATATAAGCTCTACAAGCTTTTGCACTTCTGCTGTTTCTAATATTTTTCAACATTCTTGAACATTTCCACCTATAATGATCACCCAACTGCCCAAAATAGAGATGACAGGTTGAAAGTGGTTAATCTTGCCTAGAAACGACTGAGCTTCTGAACTGAGCCCTAAAAATGTTGGCGAGCAATGGCCAATCAATCAAAATGATACTTATTTTTTGTCCCTCCTCTCAGTACCGCCCTCCATCAAAGGTGGCAATGTGACCACACAGGTCACTGCCCTCCTGGACGCGGTGGTAACCCTGGAGTGCGAGGCACGAGGGGTGCCCATACCCGTCATCAACTGGTACCGTAACGGCGAGGCCATCCTGTCCAGCCGACAGGCCCAGTACGTGGAGCGAGGTCACTACCTGAAGATACCTCGGGCGCAGGCGTCGGATGCTGGCCAGTACAGCTGCAGGGTAACCAGCGTGGCTGGTACCGCTGAGAAGAAATATGAGCTGGATGTCTATTGTAAGTATAACGAGCGAGACATGTCGCTCATAATATTCAAATAACGAAGCTGGTTATTTTTGTTTTTGTCGCATTCCTAAGCCAATCATTTGATGACCGATACTCAAAGAGTCTCCACTGAGTCTCCTACCGGAGAGTCCACCGTCATCAAATTATTGCTGTAGGAAAAAAATCAAAGCTTCATGGGACATGGGGTGTGTCGATTGAAAATATGTACTTTTTGGGGTGAACTGCTCCTTAATGAACGTTTAACTTCATACAATCCATTAGATTTATAATTGTCGATAGTGGGTCCAACAGCTCTCCCCCTTTTCCTGCCAGTGCTCAGATGAAGAGCAAAAAATAACATTACTTTTCTGTTATCTTCCAGTGCCTCCCACCATCCCAGGAGGGGAGGACGGTCCTACGGAGAAGAAGGTGGTCCTCAGTAAGTCCATGACGCTGGAGTGTGAGGCCGGGGGCCACCCTCCACCCTCCCTCACCTGGCTGAAGGACGGGGTCCCCGTGCGGGACGGGGAGAGTGTCCGCGTCCTCCAGCAAGGGAGGAAGATAGAGATTCTGTCCGCCACCATCGGCGACTCGGGCCGCTATGTCTGCGTGGCGACCAGCATCGCCGGGGAGAAGGAGATCAAGTATGACGTCAGCGTTCTAGGTACGTGGACATGCGATTCCTCACAAACACACACATGCAAATCAGTTCAGAAACCTCGTATCTCCAAGTTTCAAATTTGCATGCTTCATCACACAAGACAAAGCTAGTGAAAATACCAGATCTACAAGCTCACAACGCTTCGCGATGCGCTTTGTGCTTGTAGATCGTCTATTTTCACAATTTTAGTTCAATTTTTTAAATGATGAATACAATTGAAATCGTTTGGGACATACAAGGTGTCCACTAGTGATGCGCGGTGCGGCCCGCGACCGCGGTCCCCCGCGGTCAGCCCGCGGAGGCTTGTGACTCGATCCTCATCTCTCTGTGATACAGAAGTTGTGTTCCGTGTGTATAGTCATACTCATACAGGAGTGTTATCAATTAAAATAAGCATGCATGTTGTCACTCGTCATGCCGTCATGTAGCTAATTAACGGTTCATTGCTTTTAAATGTTCGAACGATATTTTTGTATGGCTCTCTTGCACTGCACTGTTAGGCTATGTGCTCTAAATCAGTACTCAAAGTTTCTCCGTTCTGATTTTGCACAGCTGCCTTAAAAATCCACATTCAAAGACGTATTTGACATGTATTTAATGACGGCGGGCCGCGGGCTGAGCTGGGCTGTGAAAATTGATGCGTTGTTGCGGGTTGGGCTGGGCTGGGTCAGATAATTAAAATTGCGGGGGCCCGCGGTCCATAAAAATCACTAGCCCGCGCATCACTAGTGTCCACCCGACAACAACGAAATGCAAAAGGAAACACAATATATTGGATTATTATTATTATTATATTATGTATTACTATTTTCAAAAACACTCACACAGTCAAACAGTCTGTATTCCCTCAGAGTAATTCTACAGCTGTACAGAGTATACAGTGGTTTATGATTGCTACTCACTTATGAAAGCCAAATCAGAAGTTAAATAGTACTTTATGACAGCCAAAGTCTTGGCTCAGCCTCGAGTTGTTAAAACCACTACTGAGTGAGCAGACTCCACAGAAAATGATCTCTCTCTCAAAGGCCACTGGGCCTGAGTGGTTGCATTCACGCCATGAGGGACTGCATTCATAAATTATTCAAGTCTCAGTCTCAGTTTACATTATAAGCCATGCTGGAATTTATAGGGCCATTTGGTCTGACCAGTGTAAATCAATAACTGTCACATTTATTCATTTCACGAATGTGGATCCAGGAGGAGGCTATTAAGATAACATTGAGATATGTTATTGTTATTGTGGTTATTCTTTCACTGTGCCCAGTGCATAACTTGTCTTGTCATAAAAACTCACGTACCATTACAGTGCATCTCTACGCGGTTTGTTTATCTGTACACTGCAAAATCATGAGTGTTAGTTTAACTCTGGGAGTGTACAATGGAGTCAAATAGATCCTTGCTTTCATTTTACACGGCCAGAGTTATTACACATGTATAAATGAACACTGAGGTTTTTACTGTGAGACGTGTATAGTCAATCAGCAGTTTCAAACAGATCGTATCTATCTTTTATTGCTACAGTAGCAAATCTTAATTTGTGCTCATACTGTATATGCATATAAAGCAATCCTCGTTGTTGGCAGGATTCGAACCTGCGCGGGGAGACCCCAATGGATTTCTAGTCCATCGCCTTAACCACTCGGCCACAACAACTTGTGCACCCAGGATTTACTGTTAATAAAAGACATGTACTGTATACAGTACAGTACATAGATGAATGAATGTATCGGAGACCAATGAGCATGTTGGCCATAGAGGCTGTGTAATGCCAGGTCTATTGTGTCAGCTCACTCCTATTCAGGGTCTATTGTGTCAGCTCACTCCTATTCATTCTCGCATGGCCTTTGTTTCTTCTCTGTGACGGAGCATACAATAAGCTCATTTTTACGTGACAGTGTGATCATAAATCATGAAAAGGTTTCACCGTTGTCGGCAGGATTCGAACCTGCGCGGGGAGACCCCAATGGATTTCTAGTCCATCGCCTTAACCACTCGGCCACGACAACACTTGGGACTGTGCCTGAGCCAATGCTCTCACAGTCTACTCTACAGCATATTTATAGTAACCCATGGGAAAGGGACACCTGGCATTTCACTGTGGCCTCAAACAGCATGTCAGGGTGCATTCAAAGAGACCAGTGTGACAGATAGAATCCATGGGACCTTTCGGCAACACATGCTATGCATCCCATGTCTAGAATGCTTTATAAACATACTTATAATCCATTATAATCTACTTACCAGTAAGACTCCCTAATCGGGAGATAAGCGACCGTCAGGTCGCAGTGTGATTTTAGGGCATAATGTGTAGGAGCAGTGTCCAAAAATGTGTTTTAAAAAATCGGCCTGATGGTGACGCTATATGGGACAGATCCATGTTGATGAGATGAGTGTAGACATGCTGTGTACCGATTAGTGTGATGTTAGGGTAAAATCTGTAGGAGCAGTGTCCAAAGATGTGTTTTAAAAAATCGGCCAGAAGGTGGCGCAAAATGGGACAGATCCATGTTGATGACATGAGTTTAGACATACTGTGTACCGATTTGCGTGATTTTAGGGCAAAATCTGTAGGAGCAGTGTCCAAAAATGTGTTTTAAAAACTCGGCCAGAAGGTGGCGCTAAATGGGACAGATTCATGTTGATGACATGAGTGTAGACATATTGTGTACCGATTTGCGTGATTTTAGGACAAAAATTGTAGGAGCTGTGTCCATAAACGTGTTTTGCAAGAATCGGCCTCATGGTAGCGGGCCCATGTAGAACCCACGTTGAGCCCACATGGGCTAGCCCAAGTGGTTCCCACCTGGGTCCCATATAAATTAGCCGAGGTGGGGCCCACCCAGGGCCCATATAGAACCCACACAGAGCCCACGTGGGCTAACCCACAAGGGACCCTTGTGGAAACCGCGGACATTCCCACATAGAACCCACGTGGGCTAGCCCAGGCGGTTCCCACCTGGGTCCCATATAAATTAGCCGAGGTGGGGCCCACTAGCCCAAGTGGTTCCCACCTGGGTCCCATATAAATTAGCCGAGGTGGGGCCCACCCAGGGCCCATATAGAACCCACACAGAGCCCACGTGGGCTAACCCACGAGGGACCCTTGTGGAAACCGCGGACATTCCCACATGGGGCCCATGTAGGGAAGCCCACCCTGTACCCATGCGGGACCCATGTGGGCATGCTGGCTGGAGCTAGAAGAGGGTCATGTGAGAATTGATGGGTGTAGATCGTCTATTTTCACAATTTTAGTTCAATTTTTTAAATGATGAATACAATTGAAATCGTTTGGGACATACAAGGTGTCCACCCGATTGGGACATACAAGGTGTCCACCCGACAACAACGAAATACAACGAAATGCAAAAGGAAACACAATATATTGGATTATTATTATTATTATATTATGTATTACTATTTTCAAAAACACTCACACAGAAGTCTGTACAGAGTATACAGTGGTTTATGATTGCTACTCACTTATGAAAGCCAAATCAGAAGTTAAATAGTACTTTATAACAGCCAAAGTCTTGGCTCAGCCTCGAGTTGTTAAAACCTGGGAGTTTTAACAGTTTTTAACAGTTTTAACTCTGGGAGTGTACAATGGAGTCAAATAGATCCTTGCTTTCATTTTACACGGCCAGAGTTATTACACATGTATAAATGAACACTGAGGTTTTTACTGTGAGACGTGTATAGTCAATCAGCAGTTTCAAACAGATCGTATCTATCTTTTATTGCTACAGTAGCAAATCTTAATTTGTGCTCATACTGTATATGCATATAAAGCAATCCTCGTTGTTGGCAGGATTCGAACCTGCGCGGGGAGACCCCAATGGATTTCTAGTCCATCGCCTTAACCACTCGGCCACAACAACTTGTGCACCCAGGATTTACTGTTAATAAAAGACATGTACTGTATACAGTACAGTACATAGATGAATGAATGTATCGGAGACCAATGAGCATGTTGGCCATAGAGGCTGTGTAATGCCAGGTCTATTGTGTCAGCTCACTCCTATTCAGGGTCTATTGTGTCAGCTCACTCCTATTCATTCTCGCATGGCCTTTGTTTCTTCTCTGTGACGGAGCATACAATAAGCTCATTTTTACGTGACAGTGTGATCATAAATCATGAAAAGGTTTCACCGTTGTCGGCAGGATTCGAACCTGCGCGGGGAGACCCCAATGGATTTCTAGTCCATCGCCTTAACCACTCGGCCACGACAACACTTGGGACTGTGCCTGAGCCAATGCTCTCACAGTCTACTCTACAGCATATTTATAGTAACCCATGGGAAAGGGACACCTGGCATTTCACTGTGGCCTCAAACAGCATGTCAGGGTGCATTCAAAGAGACCAGTGTGACAGATAGAATCCATGGGACCTTTCGGCAACACATGCTATGCATCCCATGTCTAGAATGCTTTATAAACATACTTATAATCCATTATAATCTACTTACCAGTAAGACTCCCTAATCGGGAGATAAGCGACCGTCAGGTCACAGTGTGATTTTAGGGCATAATGTGTAGGAGCAGTGTCCAAAAATGTGTTTTAAAAAATCGGCCTGATGGTGACGCTATATGGGACAGATCCATGTTGATGAGATGAGTGTAGACATGCTGTGTACCGATTAGTGTGATGTTAGGGTAAAATCTGTAGGAGCAGTGTCCAAAGATGTGTTTTAAAAAATCGGCCAGAAGGTGGCGCAAAATGGGACAGATCCATGTTGATGACATGAGTTTAGACATACTGTGTACCGATTTGCGTGATTTTAGGGCAAAATCTGTAGGAGCAGTGTCCAAAAATGTGTTTTAAAAACTCGGCCAGAAGGTGGCGCTAAATGGGACAGATTCATGTTGATGACATGAGTGTAGACATATTGTGTACCGATTTGCGTGATTTTAGGACAAAAATTGTAGGAGCTGTGTCCATAAACGTGTTTTGCAAGAATCGGCCTCATGGTAGCGGGCCCATGTAGAACCCACGTTGAGCCCACATGGGCTAGCCCAAGTGGTTCCCACCTGGGTCCCATATAAATTAGCCGAGGTGGGGCCCACCCAGGGCCCATATAGAACCCACACAGAGCCCACGTGGGCTAACCCACAAGGGACCCTTGTGGAAACCGCGGACATTCCCACATAGAACCCACGTGGGCTAGCCCAGGCGGTTCCCACATGGGTCCCATATAAATTTGCCGAGGTGAGAGCCCACGTGGGCTAGCCCAAGTGGTTCCCACCTGGGTCCCATATAAATTAGCCGAGGTGGGGCCCACCCAGGGCCCATGTAGAACCCACACAGAGCCCACGTGGGCTAACCCACGAGGGACCCTTGTGGAAACCGCGGACATTCCCACATGGGGCCCATGTAGGGAAGCCCACCCTGTACCCATGCGGGACCCATGTGGGCATGCTGGCTGGAGCTAGAAGAGGGTCATGTGAGAATTGATGGGTGTTGTGGTTTGGCAGGCAAGGAGTGTGTGTGCAAAATTTGGTATGGATCAGGGCAACGGTTGCGGAGATATGAGCAGGGCAAAAGTGTGACGTGTGACAGACCGACGGACTGACAGACGGACAGCTGGTCGAGGTTTTGATAGTAACTGCGACCTGACGGTCGCAATAATTCTCAGTTGTAATACATCATAATTATACCAGTAAGACTCCCTAATCGGGAGATAAGCGACCGTCAGGTCACAGTATACACAAAGAGGCCTGTAAGTGGCATTGGTTCCAGTACGACAAACGGTTAATGAGTAAAGCCAAATAAAGTTTCGGCCAATCAGAGGAGGGGGCGGGGCAAAGTTAAACCAATTAAGGTGAAGGACCCTTAATGAAGTTAATTGACACCACCCACAAGTGTGTACGACAAACGGTTGATGAGTAAAGCCAAATAAAGTGTGGGCCAATCAGAGGAGGGGGCGGGGCAAAGTTAATCCAATTAAGGTGAAGGACTCTTAATCAAGTCAATTGACAGCACCCACAAGTTGGCAAAAGTGTGACGTGATGTGACGTGACGTGACGTGACGTGACGTGATGTGACAGACAGACAGACAGACAGACAGACAGACAGACAGACAGACGGACTTGCATTATAACCACTGCTATAATGCAATATAGGATGATAAGTCACTATACTGTAAGTACCCATCTAGAAACATTCAAAAAGAATATTGCTTTTATCAATTACCTGAACCTGCAGGATATGCATGGTCACAAGTTGTCCCCAGTATCATAGGCATATTTATAATCTAGGCCCAGATGCTTTCACAATACAGTATGTATACACATTGATTGTTTAGATCAGTGGTTCCCAAACGTTTTAGCCTGTGACCCAAAAGATAAATTAGACATTCGCCCGGGACCAAAACTATTGAAAACAGCAAGCTCACAACCCGTACGTCGCTTGGCGCTGCGTTGTGAGTTTGTAGATCGGCTATTTTCACTACTTCTTAATCGTGACTACTAATTGAAGCCGAGGCCGAATTGCACGAAAGAGATCTGACAGCACATGGTTGGTTCTACAGACTCCAAATTTCGCACGCAGATAGCTCAGACCTTTGCCTACGTTCTTAGCTATGCCTCGACCCGACCCGATATGCGGTTTTCTGGAACCAACGCGAAAGGTTCGGAATCTCCATATGCGGAGTCCTGACTACTAATTGAAGTCAATGGACGCGAATCCGAATTGGCCCGAATCGCATGAAAGAGTCCTGACAGCACATGGTTGGTGCTACAGTTTCCACATTTCGCACGCAGATAGCTCAGACCTTTGCCTACGTTCTTAGCTAGGCCTCGACCCGACCCGATACACAGTTTTTTGGATCCGGCACGAAAGGTTTGGAATCTCCGTATGCGGAGATGACTGACATCGGGCCGTTCCGGAGAAAGCGCTGACTCATTGTGACATCACTTCATAAAAGGCTCTGACATCACATACGCCACATGAGTCAACAAAAAATCTCTGTGAGTGTGTATGTATGTACCGGTATGTATATATGTATGTATGTAATCCGCGTATCTTGAGAACCGTTCGTCCCACCAGCTTCATATTCAGCGCGCGTGTTCCCTGCCGCAGCAGGTAGTGCAGTGCCCAGCCTCGACCCGACCCGATACGCGATTTTTCGGAACCCAGCGCAAAAAGTTTGGATTCTCCGTATGCAGAGCTGTTGTCTGACATCAGGGTCTTCCGGAATCGGCACTGTGTCTGCAGAGATCTCCATATATGGGCATAAAATGGACGCAGACAGACAGAAACAAATATATCCATATATGGGCATAAATGGACTCAGGCAAACAGATGGTCAAAATGGATCCTATGACAACAGGTATAATGGGGTTTGCATTACACAGAATTCGGCACACGCGTTCCCCGCCGCAGCAGGGAGTGCAGTGCCCGGCCTCGACCTGACCTGATATGCGGTTATCCGGAACCAGCGCGAAAGGTCCGGAATCTCCGTATGCGGAGCTAATGTCTGACATTAGTGTTTTCCAGAACCGGCACTGTGTCTGCAGAGATCCCCATATGGGAATAAATGGACGCAGGCAGACAGATACAGATATCTACAAATATGGGCATAAATGGACACAGGCAAACAGATGGTCAAAACATGTTATGACAACAGGTATAATGGAGTTTGCATTAAAGGGTGGGGCATTCATTCCGTATTTACATCGTTCCCGAGTATGCCGGTCCTCGACTAGACGCTCGGCCGACTGTCAGGCAGATACAGAGATCTCCATATATGGGCATAACTTGGACGCAGTCAGACAGATATCTCCATATATGGGCATACATGGACACAGTCAAACAGATGGTCAACACGGGTCCTATGACAACAGGTATAATGGGGATTGCATTAAAGGGCGGGGCATTCATTCTCTATTCTAGGAAGGGGGGGAACTTTTTTTAATTTCTCCTCTAAGGTATATAAAGGATTTTTGAAGCGGTGGAAACCGCTTCCAATGAATGGCTTTGTGTGTATCACGCCCATATATGGTCATTTCAGTCCAGAATGAACAGGCTTTTTCAAAAACAGAATGTCCGTTTAATTACCATATATGGTGATCTCAGTCCAGAATGAACAGGGTTTTTCAAAAACAGAATGTCCGTTACCTTATGTCCATATATGGTCACTCCAGGCCAGAATGAACAGGTTTTTCCTGTCCCGTACGTGTAAAATATCAGTCCAGAATGAATAGGCTTTTTCAAAAAGCAAAATGTGTGTCCCATGTCCATATATGGTCATTTCAGTTCAGAATGAATAGGCTTTATATGTCCTGTACATCTAGAATATGTGTGCGGTGTCCCTCCCGGTCAGATGAATGGATACGTTGAGGATTGGTCAAGCTTCACATGATAATTTGGCCTTCAGGGTTTATCTGTCTTATTTAAACACTTTATATTTATTTATGTATTTATTTAATTACAAATTCTTATTTTAATGTATGTGTTTTAATCTATTTTATTTTTTAAACCTATTATACCAACTGTCATACCAGCTCTCCAAATACATTCAGAATAGAAGTTTTATCTGTCCACCGCTTCAATTTGAACCGAGGTTTGATTTTTTTTATGTGTTTGTTTGTTTGTTTAAAACTTTATAAAATGTATAATTTTTTTGTTATTTCTCAAAATAAATTATTTTTGGGGAGGGAAAAATATTTAGTAATATATATTTTATATTTTGTAGGAAAAGAAAATGGGATTTTCACTCGAGTCGTGACCCATAAAAATTGGTCTGTGACCCACAAATGGGCCCCGACTCAGTGTTTGGGAACCATTGGTTTAGATAATATATACACACACACACACACACACACACACGCATGCATGCGCGAGCGCATAACATGTGTTTCCTCTCACTGGGAACCGACACCCACACTATGTCACAAGACGTGAAGGGACTCTGAAACATCATGTTTTCCATGGTATTTCAGCCGGCATGCCATCATCAGCCATTCAAACTTTGTTGTGGGTTCTTTGTCGATGTTCACACGAGAGCACACGTGTGCCAAATAACGGTTAGTGTAATACTTGCATCGATCATATTCTAGACATCTGGATTTGGACAGGCCAAAGTGAATGAATACCGAATGTACTTCAGAAAGAGCACTTCTGCAAGTCAGTGCTGATTTGCTGCGTGGCGATGGAAGGCATGGTAGAGAATGTCCAGTGTTATGCCTAAATTATGCAACAATGGAGCACAATAGGATTTTATGATTTGTGTGTACTGTTGTGCATCACAATATGCCCATACACGGGTATAACACATTAGCAGCATGAATACTACCACTGCTGAATCTAACAACATGCATTAGAGAGGACCACCGTACATTTGCGGACAGCTCTGTTTTGTGTTGTAACAGCAAACAGGCTAATTAGTTTCAGGGTCTGTTTTTGCTTCTTGTTCACTGAGCTGATAGATGTTTGTTGTTTACCAGAAACGGTGTAGAGAAACAAAAAGCATTTTGTTAACATGTCTGTGGTAATAACTCGCCAGCACTTTCAAACAGACCAGAGAGCTATGAAAGCAGAGTGCAATTTGTTTAGTGTGTATGCAAGGAAAACAGACACTCATTGTCGTCTGGATTCAAACCTGCGCGAGGAAACCCCAATGGATTTCTAGTCCATTACAATAGAGCGTGTCATTAAAAATGTTAGCTATACTGTATATATATCAACATAAGTTTTTCACACAAAAAAACACTTGAGATTTAGAACAGTGGTTTAGAACAATGGTTTTCAAAAATAGCAGATATACAAGTATTTTTTAACATTTTTGATAAATCTTGAAAGTGAAACAAATCTTCTCCTCTGTGGTCCTTGGTACGAAAAAGTTTGAACTACTGATTTAGATGGCATTTAACAACTCAAAGTATTCATTCATATTCATATTAAAAAATAGTCATTTGTCACAGTCGAATCTGTTAACAAATACTTACAGTAGCATAAATGAGAAGCCAATGCTATTACAACACATAACTACATAGGTTCTCAAAACTATTATGAAGATTTCGTTATTCCAGTCCCATCAACCTTTTTAGTGCCAGACCCATCGCTTAAAAGCAGTTATTCAATGGGAAATGGAATTGGTGAGCATGTTACAGGTTACTGTAATCCAAGGCCTACTGTGTCAGCTTATTCTCATTCAACAGCGAGTTCTTTTTTTCTCTGTTCAGGGACAATATTGTACAACCAACTCATACAGCAGAATTTTTTTCTGTCCATGAAAACTATCAATGGTTGACAGCAGGATTCAAACATGCGTGGGGAGGCCCCAATGGATTTCTAGTCCTTGTCCATCACCTTAACCACTCGGCAAAAGCATGAGCTAGTGCTTTAATCTACAGCATGTTTATAGTAACCATGGGAAGCAGACACCTGGCATCGCACTGTAGCTTCAAAAAGCTTGTTGATATACTGTATATTCACACATTAATTCATGGTGCACACTATAGCGTGACGGAAATCATGACAACTACATTTTATTCAACTCCACAGCATACTCTTCACTGCCAATATGTCAATATTTCACAAAAGAAACCATATGTGATCTACATCTGAGTAGGGATATTTTTGAAAATAGATGACTGCAATCCTGAGTGTGTACAAATGATTTGTAACCATTATGTAAAAAGAAAATGGTTTGTATCCATTTGTAACAGAGTTATAAATGTTTAAACTTAAAGGAGTAGTTCACCCCCAAAATGACTTTTTTTCTATTGATTACTCATGCCATGGAGAGTAGAGTTCAATAATATTTTTTGGTTTTTGTCACATTCCCAAGACAAAAATTAGTAAATAGTAAATTTACCCCCATTGATTCCGGATGGTGACCCGTTTCGAAACGGGTCACCATCCGGAACGAATGGGGGTAAATTTATTCTTATCAAATTTTTGTCTTAGGAATGCGACAAAAACCAAAAAATATTATTGAACTCTAGTCTCCATGGCATGAGTAATCAATAGAAAAAAAGTCATTTTGGGGGTGAACTACTCCTTTAAGCAGCCTTACTAAACAAGCATCTCTACATTTCCAAACTTCATCCAGAATATTTTTTTGTAGTTGCACAGTAATTGCAGTTCATCCCCTCCGTATTGATGTTTTTCAATGTCTTTGTACATGTCAGTGTAAGAGCAGATGAAAAGCTTTAATGTTGTGGTCTCCTAGTGCCTCCCTTTGTTGATGGAGGAGATGAAGTCACAGAGAGCACCGTGGTCATCAAC
Source organism: Nannobrachium achirus (assembly GCF_963921795.1). Lineage (NCBI taxonomy): Eukaryota > Metazoa > Chordata > Actinopteri > Myctophiformes > Myctophidae > Nannobrachium > Nannobrachium achirus. Next base: position 30,192,743 of record NC_137810.1, on the reverse strand, counting down.
AACCCTCTGGAACTGGAGTGTCACGCCAGAGGAACACCTGCCCCTGTCATCACGTAAGAGCTCTGTCATGCACGCCCACACGCACGCACGCAACACATGCACGCACGCACGCACGCACGCACGCACGCACGCACGCACGCACGCACGCACACACACACACACACACACACACACACACACACACACACACACACACACACACACACACGCCATATGTACTGTATAATGTACATAGTAAAATTGTCAGTGTTCAGTACCACAGGACAGATACAGAAAAGGCGAAACAACCGAGAAATAAATAATATAAAAATAAGACAAACAAACGTTAAATCAGCTATTAGCAGGTATAAATATAAGTAACCAAAAGGTCCATTTGATTACATTTGTACACTCGAGTAAACTTAACACTGAGGATCTTACTGTGTTTGTTTTCCATTCCAGGTGGTTTAAGGATGGGAAGCCAGTCAGACAGGGCGAGGGGTTGCGAGTGGCGGCCGGAGGTCGTCGGCTCATCATATCCCGTGCCCACGTCTCAGACACGGCCCGTTTCCAGTGTGTAGCCTCCAATGAGGCCGGGGAGCATGAGAGGGACTTCAATGTGGTTGTTCATGGTAAAAGAAACCTTTATATTTAAGCTCTGTGTGGCCTAGCTACTTTGCCATCAAATATAGAAATTGATATGGAACAACAAACCTTTTGTAAGAACTGCTATTCACTGGTTTACTGGTTTATAAGTGTCATTTATGGTTCTAATGCAAGCCATTGGAGAGCTCTCACCTGAGGTAAATATCTACTTTTGGACTTTTTTGTGTCGTTTCTAATATAAAGCAAAAGTTCATGCAGATGTCACAGTACTCTCTGTTCTCCACCTGTCCAGTTCCTCCAACCATCCGTAGCACAGGGCCTGCTGAGCGTTCCGTGGTTCTCCACAAGTCGATCAGCCTGCAGTGTGTGCCCAGTGGCATACCCCCTCCCAGCATCACCTGGCTCAAAGATGGACGACCCGTTGACACAGCACAGGAGCACCTTAAGGTTGGCTGGTGGAACGATTTATTTATTAATTCAAAATAGAAGTCAAAAGTCAAGGATTGCATCTGCTATCCTTCATGGTAGAGGTTCTCAAACCTTTGAGGTTTAAACACATCATTCTGGTCCCATAACATTTTTAGTCCTTGACTGGTGCTTAAAAAAAGATTTGATGGCTGTGTCCCAGCCAGGTCTCTAGATGAAATCTGTTTCCCTCAGTTGCGTCCCTGTCCTTGCGTCTTAGCCCCTCCCATTGAGGACGCATGGCAGAAACAAGGTGAGGAGAGAGGTACAAGAATTACATTTGCCCTGCTATAGTAACATAACATTGTCAGCTCACTCAGCTGTCAGGGCGGAATCTATAACGTCATCCTGGAAGAATATACTCTGTTTCCTCGATCGTAGCTCATCAGAGATGCCTAATTCTCACCCCTCACTCCTTGGAGGAGGAACAGGAGACTTGGCACGATTGTCAAAATGGCTGACCGTCTTCTACTTCCGGTTCAGGAGCGTGGACAGAGCAGCATAGACAATAGAGCATTGGGAGGCAACCACGGTATTTAGTGAGCATATTGGGCCTCACGCAGGGCATTGTAATTGTGTCACCATACTCCTATTCAAGAGCATGTTGTATTTGCACAGGCTTTGTTTCTTCTCTGTGACGGGAGCATAGAACTAGTACGATTTTACATGACGATGTCATTGTACACATGAAAACATTCCACCGTTGTCGGCAGGATTGCGCAGGGAGACCCCAATGGATTCTAGTCCATCGCCTTAACCACTCGGCCACGACAACTCAAAATAGCAAGCTAGAACTATTGCTGTAACAATCTTCAGCATACTGTATCTAAAGTACTCACTGTATGTGTGCTTTTCACAGCTGGAGCTTTCAGGCAGAACACTACAAGTCACGCAGGCAAGATTGGAGGATTCTGGGAGGTACACCTGTGTGGCCACCAACGCAGCTGGAGAGGCTCAACAGCACATACGCCTCAGTGTCCATGGTAACATATAGATACACACATAAGCCTCAGTGTCCATGGTAACATATGAATACACAATATATACTATGGTCTCTCATCTCCCTTATCTAATCTCTTAATTCCTCTGTCTCCCCATTCCAAAAAGAAAAGTCTATCGCTTCCTTCCTTTTTCCTTTTCTGTTTCCTGCTTGCTCTGTAATATAGTATACTGTGGGTATAGTAGGTGGTGACATTTCTGTAATTTCTTGTTCTTAAAAGTAATTTAGTCTGTGTGCTTCCTTAGAGCCTCCTAGCATCCCCTACTCTGGAGAGATCTTCAACCAGACCATCCTGTCTGGCTTTTCCACCCAGCTACAGTGCAAGGCCACAGGCAGCCCATTGCCTGGTAAGATTCAACTACATTACCTGCTTACTGTACACAACTCCAAACTCCCAGGTTGTTGCCCTCCACTGCTGAGTAGATACCAGTCTCCCACCTGCCTTTCCTAATTTTAAACAAACCGCTTGAAATACCTGCCTGTGGCTTAGTAAGAGTTCCTGTCACTGAGCTGTAGGTCAGCGGGTTCTTGCTTAAGCTAAAGTGTGGTCGAGGGGCACGGTGACACAGTCGGTACCACTGTTGCCTCACAGCTGGAAGGTCCTGGGTTCGATTCCCACTGGGGATGCTGTGTGCGCTGTGGGTGTGTTCTATCCTCTGCGTCATCAGTGCCCATACCCTAGTTGGCAAAAGGGCCTTTCTGTGTGGAGTTTGCATGTTCTCCCCGTGGCCAGCCGGGGTGCCTGATGGAGGGGAAAGGAACTGGTTTGAATAACGTGTTCCTTCCGAGGGCTACGTCCAGCCAGGGAAACTCCCCTCTGTCTGGTGAAAAAATGCGCCTTGGACGCGTGAGGACAGTCCATTGCTCTCCCCAGGTTGGCAGAGGGAGTGTACCACCAAGGGTTACAATTGACACTGAAAAAATGGGTTACAAATAGCGTGGGGAAAAAAAATCTAATAAAAAAGAAAGGCCAGCCTTTAAGTATCATCTGTGCATACCCCCCCCCCCCCCTTGTCAAACTTAAAACTGATTGATTTCTTGCTGTCTTAATTTCCTCATGTAATTTCTGTTTGCTTAGCCATTACATGGTATAAAGATGGCCGCCCCCTGACCAGTGCCGCTGGCGTGACCATGTTGAAGCGTGGCCAGGTGCTGGAGATTGAGCGTGCCCAGCTGTCAGATACTGGAATATACCGCTGTGTGGCGGTCAATGTGGCTGGGACGGCTGAGGTGTCCCACAGTCTGCAGGTGTACGGTGAGAAAATCTTCTGGACTGCTATACAGCCGTGAAAAATATTTAACGGTGAATTAGACAATATAGCACATTGTGCCCACCGGTCCAATGTGTTGATCAGATGTGGGTGGGAGTGGGAGCAGAGGCAGAAATGTTCTGGGACCGTGCCCACACAGATGAGTGTAGTTAGTAACATGCAGCGTTGCTTTCAGAGCAAGCCAATGGCTTTATGGGGCTGCCAAACATATAGACCCGTTTTCCTTGGAGAGCAATGTATAGAGAACATTATTCAGTGTACTATAATTTAAACACATGGAAATCCATATGAATCATTCAGGATAAAACTCCACAGGCTCCACGTGTCTAAAGTTACCACACTTTGAGTCATTATCTCCAGGAGGCTAAACTTACATTGCCTAATCTTCCAATGAATGTAGAGAGGAAAGTGTGTGTGTGTGTGTGTGTGTGTGTGTGTGTGTGTGTGTGTGTGTGTGTGTGTGTGTGTGTGTGTGTGTGTGTGTGTGTGTGTGTGTGTGTGTGTGTGATACCGCTGGTATTGGTGCAAGAAACAAATAATTATCAGCTCATAAACTGAACAGCTCATAAATCTTCCTGCAATTACTGGCATGAACTTGGTATCCATGCTTGCATGAACAGTTTTGGAAAGTAACTGAGTGCTTATACTCATGCTACATACAGTACTGTATAAAACTCTGGATACTGGATGTTACCCAGCAATTTATAAACCCATTTTGTACTTTTTCTGCTTTAAATGTATTTTATTTTACGCTGAGGTATGAGCTACTGTTACTGAAGTCAATAATGTGAGTACTTCTTTGGGTTTCGCCCTGTTTGTGTACATGTGGTGATTGTGTGTGGTTGCTATACAGTACATGCAGTACTGTACATATGTATATCAACATGAATATTTGCTCCTTTGTGGTGTTGCAGTGCCTCCCGTCATCTCCAGCCGAGGAGGCATGGTCACAGTGGTTGTGAACGAGCCTGTTAAGCTGGAATGTGAAGCCTCTGGTGTTCCCCTGCCAAGCCTCACCTGGCTCAAAGATGGCAGCCCTGTGACCAGCGTCTCAGATGGCATTCAGGTACCCATATTTATTTTAATGTGAGGAATCTGAGTATTCCTCACGTATTGTGCATGCCTCTGTGCATGCGTGTGAGATTGTATCCATCATGTTCTCTGATGTGTTTGCGTCTCTGTGTAGGTGTTGTCTGGTGGGAGGGTTCTGTCTCTGAGCAGGTCCCAGGTCAGTGATACAGGCAGGTACACCTGTGTGGCCGTCAATGCTGGAGGTGAACAACAGAGAGAATATGACCTACGGGTGTATGGTGAGTCATACTAATACTGGAGTCATTTCTATGACCATAACCACTTGAAACATTTCCAATATTCTTTTAATATTTCCAAACATTTTGAAAAATAACAAAAATCACTACTGGATTGGATATTTTTGTATAAAACTGTATGGTTTAAGTAGTTAAATGCTCTCTCGTAAATCCCTCACTGTGAAAAGTCATTATTGTTGTGGATTTTGTGGGCTTTTAAGTTTATACATAGCTTTTTAAGGTGTAATATATGGAGTTGTTGTTTACCTACTTGCAGAGATATGGGACGTCTTTCCCTATGACTATTAACATTAATTTACCTTTGTAAATTTTGGCAAACGCTGTGAAAATGACTTGAGTTTTTGTTTAGCTCATATTGTTCATTATTTATTTGTGCTGTTGTTTGAAATAAACTAGAAAATAGCGTTCCTTCGAAACAATTGTGGGCTCGCTTGCCTTTAAGCCAAAAAACATTGGTATAATATAGCTGCAAGCAGCGATTAAGTGGCCAAGCCAGGAAAAAGTAGGAAAGGAAAAAAGCAGGAAAAGCAAGAAAAGTGGGAAAAGAAATCAAAGAAAAACTACAAGCAGTGTTCTTCCGAGAACAGGTCTCCGGCAGGTCAGGTAGGTTTTTTTGGCCTCCTGGTGGCTCTATAATAGGCCAATGTGAAAAGGGTGCCACATGTTCTTGGGCCTTTCACGGAAAATCCCAGTATAAAAACAGGTTTAAGCGTTTTACAAACTGCTCAAAATGGTGGAAAATCTAAGGGCGGAGCTTACTTCATGACAAAGACACAGATGTGTTCCTCTTGAGTCAAGGCATGCGTGTAAGCAAGTTGCATGTCCTCAAGCCAAACGAGGCATGACTTATGCCCGTTTAAAGTTTGAATTTTCAAACACTTCGTATAGCGCCCCCTTTGGCCAATTGGAATAAGATTGGTTTCATTGATATTTGGACTAACCCTCTACATCTTTGCCAAATCTCATGAACATGTGACTTTGCATGTATGATTTAGAGGCAGAAGAATAATTTGCATAAAACTGCAATATTCATTGAATTATTAAAAAATAATTATTTCACATACAAACTTCTCAACACATAGTCTGAGTAGATATTGGTCCAATTTCCAAAGATCATGTGAAAAGGTTTTGTGCGCGTGACGTGGAAATCCCAGGAGGAGATATATTTTTACTGTTTTTCATATAATTCAAAACGGTGGGAGATCTAATGGTCAGAGGTCAAAAGTCAGAGTGGTAAAGTTGTTCGGCATGAGGAGACACATATGTGTGTCCAGGTTTCATTGCTGTATGTCAAACAGAGCATGAGCTATACCTGTTCAAAGTGTGCACTTTCAAAGGCTTCCTACAGCGCCACCCTTTGGCCAATTGATAAAAAAAAGTAATAGCACACGTCTCCACAGTAAGCTGAACACATTAAAGTTTGAATGGTGTTTTTCAGTGTAAGAATGTAGGAGTAGACAGGTGCTAAAGTTTTGAGGAGAACTTGATATGACTGACTGACTGACTGACTGACTGACTGACTGATAGATAAATAATGAGGATAAGATACGTGTGCTCGCCTTCAGCGACCCCACAATTATATTGGTTGAAGTACTCTGTTATAGCAAAGCTGGACGTATGTGACTTATGGTTCTGGTTGACTGTGGAGTGTCCCATCAGCAAAGCAAATGAAGGCTGTATATACTTTGTACTTAAACACTTGAATGATTGTTGAAAGACCCTTTGACTAGAGAGCATATGGAGAGGAAGTGTGGTTTGATGGAGTTTAGTGTTTCAATAAACCTTGTCAGTTTTGCTCATGGAACGCTGACCTTGACAGCCAATTAGTAGTTAGACAAGTCTAAGCAAGTCTAATCTCAATCAGTTTTACTGCATTTACTCTGGTGAGAGAAGTAAGTGGAGAATTCCAACTGGGGAACCTCTGAGATTGTATGTGCGTGCGTGTTTGCCTGCGTGTGTGCGCGTGTGAATGTGCACTTATAGATTTGTGTGACAGTGCTTGACTGAACAAGGCTATGTGAAATACAAACATGTTTCATGTATTTTTTCAGAAAGATCAAAAGATCCTGTCCAGATATATAAAGACAGAATTGTTGTGGTAATTGCTACCATTCAGCTTCCTGTGTCTGGACATGAGGGCCTTCCCCTGTGACATGCGCTCCATCTGTCCAGCAAACATAATGCACAGGAAATTGGTTGGCAGTCATTTTTTAAGGCCAAGACAGATTTTGGAGGGGGGGGGGGTAAATGATTTCCTTACGAAAGACCATGACCTTAAGTAGAATGAGTAGTCTTTGATTGAAATCAGATTGAGGTCAAATGACCAATCCTAACACTAAATTGAGGCTAATTTCTTAAGAGGATAGTTTTACATTCATAACAGAGATGGTCACACGAAGGGTGTGGACCACTGTGGATATGTCGTTTAATGGTTTCTGTCTGAAGCACTGAGGTCAGTGTCTGGGTCCCGACTCCCAGCACACTTTAGTGCCAAATGCATCATGGGAAATCTATTTTTTTGGCATCGGTATGCAATAGTTAATATTAGTTGCCATGGAACTCAAATAGTTAAAGAGAAAATAAACATCAAAATCAACTTTGGAGTTACTTTTCTGTGATCGTGACCATTAAAGCACATTACGTTAGGTTAGGATATTAGGTTTCATGGAACGTTTTGGAAATGAACCAGATCTGGCTGTTATTACTTTCAAAAGATGTTGAATCTGGCTAACGGTGCTTTCATTGTCCAAGAACGATTTAGTTATAAAAGATCTAAAGACTTGAGGTATTTTGATATGGAATGAGTAAGATGTGAAGATTACCATACCTATTGTATAACATGGCTGTGAAGGCAGTCTTTGGCCTCAACATCTGCCAGAGATTCTGGAAATAAAAGGCCATAGAACATCTTGCTTTTAATATAATGTATTTCCTCATGTACAGTATACACGTGACGCTCTGGGTGAACCTCTTTGTCCAATTCTTTTTGGACTGTTTAGACCAGTGGTTTTCAAGTGTTTTACACCACAGGGCAAGTCAAAAAGTGGTTAAAAAATATTTCAATAGGTTATACAGTATATTATATTGCCACTACAGTATATCGGAAAATAAGTCTGATATAGTAAATACAAAAGGTATTCATAACTTTTTGTATATTTTTATTTTGTATTTATTGCAATAACAATGCGTGATTGTCTCATGTTACTCCATTGTCCCTCAGCACACTGTTTGGGAACCACTGGTTGACATTAGTATGAATTATTATGAATGTGTTTTCAATGTGCCACAGTGCCACCCAACATCATGGGGGAGGAGGTGAATGCCACAGTGATGCTGGGGCGTTCAGTGGAGCTGCGCTGCCAGAGTGATGCCATCCCTCCACCCACTCTGTTGTGGCGCAAAGATGGCCGTCCCCTTTTCAGGAAGCCGGGGCTTACTGTGTCGGAGGATGGGAGTCTGCTCAAGGTAAGGCCAGTTCACCGTGTTAGTACTGCGTCTACCTTCTTCTTTTTTGATAATGTATTATCTATGATCATCTATGTGTAGTACATATGTCCTTACTGCATCATGTCTGATTACGGTATAAGTGCACTAGGGTTATGGCTGCAGCCCTCAAAATTAAGGATATCCTGTTGTCCCAGACCGAAAGACACGGTCTGGGACAATTCTGGGACAGTAGAGAAATGTATAATTACCAATGAAATTATTACGTTTATGTGTCTTGGGATATATCATTTTAATTGTGAGGTGGCACCACCGGCACAAGCTGCTGGCACTGTGTCACACAAGCACTTACACACACAAATGTTGTGAATGTTGTTTGGCAGATTACCGGTGCCCAGGTGCAGGACTCTGGCAGGTACACCTGTGAAGCCACCAACATTGCCGGCAAGACAGAAAAGAACTACAACCTCAATGTGTGGGGTATGCTCATCTATAGTCTATGCCTGTTTTGCACTTGATACATCGTGTCTTTCACCTAAATTAGCAGATTTAAGCAGAAGTTCCCAACGCATTGCATGTGTCTTGTCATCTGTTACTGTAGACTACAAATTGTAGAAATTAGATTGTACATTATTGATCCCGCTGGAAGTGGAAGTGATGATGAGACGAGTCCCATGTCCAGCAGGAATTGTTGCTCTGGTTTGCTGATATTTGTGCTGATTTGACACAAATGTTTACATCTGATCTGCAGACACATCTGAGATCAGTGGATAGGAAGATGGGAAGGAAAGAGACAGGGGGAACAAAATACTAATTCATAGGCCTTTGCATTTAATCTTTTCTTGTACCACTGTGGACAGAACTATTCCTACTGAGATACATCACTGAGGCTTGAGTGAGGTAACAGTGCCCCCTTTTGGTCTCCTGTCATTATGACAGTCTCTCCTAGCATCCATGGCTCAGAGAAGGTCTCTCCACTCACTGTCATTGAGGGAAGTCTGATCACTCTGGTGTGTGAGTCCAGTGGCATTCCACCTCCCAGCCTCACCTGGAAGAAGAATGGTAAGTTGGACTGTGTGTGTGTGTGTGTGTGTGTGTGTGTGTGTGTGTGTGTGTGTGTGTGTGTGTGTGCGTGCATGCGTGCGTGCGTGCGTGCGTGCGTGCGTGTGTGTGTTCCCTGCAAACTGTACATACCGTAACATTTGTATTGATCATGTGTGTGTCTACCTTAGGAGCAGATTTGAAGTCAGATCAGCGCGTCAGGGTCTTGTCAGGAGGCCGTCAGCTGCAGATCTCCAGCGCTGAGAGGACAGACGCAGCCTCCTACACCTGCACAGCAACCAGCGCAGCAGGGTCTGCCTCCAAGGAGTACAGCCTGCAGGTCTATGGTATGTCCTTACCACAACAGCAACCACCTCTTGAGTCACTCAAAATTTGTCTTCACCTTGAAGATTTACACTTTCAGGTCAAACTACTTGTGCAATCCAAGAAAGAAGTCATTCCTTAAAGGACATACCCCAGTACACAGTATAGTATATGTTCTATAAACAGTAGCCTATCTATACAGAGTTAAAATGTCACTATTAATGTAAATCTGAGTGTGTATTAATGGAACCGCACATCTGGGTCTGAGAGTTAAACAATTAAACCCTATACTATACTTAGTTGACCAGGTTCCCACAGGGCAATGTACTTTGTCCAGTCCCTTTTCTCACAGTGTATGTGAGTATCTTCTCCTGGGGGAGCGTGTCCATCACTCACCCACTTTTCTCACTTCAGTCCGCCCTTCCATCAGACGCAGCGAGGGCACAGCCAATGATGTCACCGTGACCAAAGGAGGTGATGTCACCCTCCAATGTGCGGCAGATGGCGTTCCACGTCCAGCAGTCACGTGGCTGAAAGACGGGCGGCCTATCACGGGCCAGCACGGGGCAAAGGTGCTCAACGAGGGCAGGCTGCTGCAGATCAAAGATGCCAAGGTGTCAGACACGGGACGCTACACCTGTATCGCTGTTAATGTGGCGGGACAGGCAGACAGCAAGCATGACGTCACCATACATGGTAGGAATTAACTGCGTATGTCAAAGCATTCTGTTAGTGTCATACCTCAGTCATTGTGTGTGTGTGTGTGTGTGTGTGTGTGTGTGTGTGTGTGTGTGTGTGTGTGTGTGTGTGTGTGTGTGTGTGTGTGTGAGTGCGTGCGTGCGTGCGTGCGTGCGTACGTGCGTGTATGTACACATGACAGCAGTGGCGCCGCCACCTGTTTAACGGAAAGCTACTGTCCCCCCCCCCCCCCTTTCCGAAGAGGGGGGATTCTCTACGCAAAAATAAATAAATAAATGACTTGCAGAGTTGCCCGTGATCTGTGAGTGAATCTGTCTGATGTTACTCTACAAAAACAGCAGATCCACAACAAGCATAATGACACATAGGGAGCCTGTAGATCGTCTATATTCGGCAGGCGACACCATTTCATTAATAAATTAGCAGATTTCCCCGATTGATTTGGCTCTACTTACGTTGATGTGCTGCAGCAGCTCTTAGTCTCCAGTTACCAGAAGCTCATTAAGTTATGTCAGTCCCAACAAAATACTCTGTGACTGTTGATAACAGCTCTTCTTGCAATCATTATAAGCATAGCATCCTTAAATCCTTATGCAGAGATTAAATGTCGATGTATAATTGCCTAAACCTTTGTTTAATTTAGTTTTTTTTTTGCGACAGATCTCCCCTCCCCTCACACGTGAAGCAAAATGACATGAGGTGTTTTTTTCACCCTTGAGCATAATAATGGAAGGCATCAAAAAAAGTCAATAATGAAATGTGTCATGGAGTTCTTCTAACTTTCATTAGAGTAACCTTGAATTTCCCTTAAATAGAAAGACAAAATTACTTTTACATTTACCATTTACCATTTTATCCATAGCTTGAGCTGTCAAATCTTACAGCAGACTTTCTGACGTCACGGCCTGACCACGCCCACATTGTGACCACGCCCACATTGGTGTCCCCCCATGTCATTTTCCTTTCCGGCTCCCCTGCATGACAGTCTATAACAATGGTTCTCAAACTCTGTGTGCCCAAGACAACAATTTACAAGTCAATATATCTGTATTAGAATCTGCACTGTATTCATAGCCATGCAAAATAGCCGCTATAACCATGTTATCACTCTCATTATTACTCTCATTTATTGTTATTTATTAATGCCAAATAAAAAGCCCTGTTTCACTTTCACTTTTTCCCCCAAAAAAATATCATCATGACTAATTTTGAGTTCTGCTTTTTTAAATGTTATTGTAAAACTTCCGCCTATAATGATATGCCCAAAATTGGGACGCCAAGTCTCACACCTGGACTCTCTGATTTACAGTATAGTGTAAGAGAATGCGTCTGGACAGTTCACACCTCTTGAATGTCTCTGTCACAGTTTTCTGTAATGTCTGTTCTTTGTGTCTGTCCTGTGTCCAGTCCCACCCAGTATCATTGGTCAGGTGCAGGTCCCTGAGAATGTCAGCGTTGTGGTGAGGAACCCTGTGGCTCTGACCTGCGAGGCCTCAGGCATTCCTCTTCCTGCTATCACCTGGTTGAAGGACGGTCGACCCATAAAAGCCACCAGTTCAGTTCGCGTCCTGTCAGGTGAGTTCCCATTGGCTATGGTTTCTATGATGAAAGTCGTGATTGTCATCAATCTGGTCGTAAATATAGTGTAAATAAAGTGACTAAATCTGGCTTATATTTCTGTCTTACCTTCAAAATCCCTGACAAATTATTGCTGAATCTGACCCCTACTTTGGGAATTGTCCTAAATCCCGGTAAAATCAAAATTATGCTGTAATTTGGCCGTAAAGTGCTTGATGAATCGGGCCCTTGTGTTTACAATATTGCTCTGAAGTCCATTTTGATCTCTGATCTAAGAAACTATTTTGTAGTTTTGAAGTGTGCATGAGATGGACTATTTTCATCATAGAATGAAGATAAAGAGTTTACATGGTTGAAGATATTAAACCGTTTCACAGCTCAGAGGAGTGAGATAGAATCTCAGTTTTCCCAGCTACAGTTCAAAGGCCAAGCAGTTGCAATGCATCACTGGTAATTAGGTGTAATGGGATCGTTCAAACTGGGGCCAAACCCAACACAGTTAACAGAACATGATCTACTATGCAGAGACAAACCCTTGGAAGAGAAGTGTATTGTTTTTGTACCATTTAACAAGATGGAATGGGAGCTCAGCGAATGAATAAGTGGCCGGCTGTGTCGACCTGACCCCTGAACCTCATTTCTCCAACTGGAGGTCTAAAAGAACCAGGCTGTGCACAGACACGTCTGGGTAATCCCATTTGGTTGTCAAATCATGTGCATTTAGAGGCTCAGCTCAGTGTAATGGAAGGGATTTAGGAACCATAAAATGTCAATCCCATGCTACTGAAACAAAGTATTGTGTGAATCCCTTATTTCAGTGCCGTTTGTGACTATTGACAGGCTACTTCTCTGGTTTATTGACAATTGTGTTGGTAATGTAATATTTATGTGGACAGAAAGGTAGGCTCATGTCGAGGTGACTGTTGGTTCAAATCCTGCATGGTGATGTGCTTGTCCTATTCCACAAGCGCCCATACGGCCATACAGTGTTTAGATTCATTTTCATAGGATCATTTACTGTGTTGCTCAAAGTTGAGATGAAAGGTGTGCTTAGGATTTACTGCGTACGTTTTGAAAAGTGTAATGAGTAAGACTAAAGCTGGTTGCACACTGCTGCGTTTTTCGTTGCGAAATGCGTTTTTCAGGGCAAGGAGAGAGAGAGAGATAGAGAGAGCAAGGGACCGAGTGGTGCGCGAAACGGGCGGCAGTGTGCAAACGTGATTGACATAACGTGAGGTTGAATTTTTTATTTGCGTGCTCCGAAATTCACTCCGATATTCGGCCCGAAAAACGCAGCAGTGTGCAACCACCTTAACATTGTGTCAGTGTTTATTAGTTATTTGCTCAGGTGGCTCTCTTAGAGACATTTAACATACAGTAATAGCCTGTTTTCTTTCTTTTTAAGAAGAGGATAATACCCTGGGATCTCAGTTGATTAGTTAGAGTATATTTAAACAGCTGTGAATGTCCCACTCCTCTCCACTTAATGAGGTAGATTGTATGGAGGTCATTTATCTTTGACTGCAGCGCAGCAATGTTGTTGGAGCACTTTGTCTTTAGGCATCTTCAGGGATTCCCTTTTTTTATTTTCTTTTTTCCTTTTTGGGCCTCTTGAAATGCATTAACCCATTTAGCCTAACCTATAGTTAGGCCTACATCAGAATTTACGAAATGAAGAAAGTTGCCAGCACTCAAAGGAATCTTCAAAGGAGTCTTCATCAGCGTGATTCACGCTGATGAAGACCTGAACGGTCGAAACGCGTCCGTGTTTCGTGTTAGAGCCTGTATGAGGTAAATAAAACTGTTGTAAAAAGGAGATTCCTTTGAGTGCTGGCAACTTTCTTCATTTCGCATGTTCTTTCGAGCCGTGCACCGAAAAGACTGTATCTAAATTGCGGGCTTTCTGCTTTGTTGCAGGCGTCTCTCTACATCAGAATTTAGCCTACAAAAACAAATATGTTGCAACATACTGTACATGTACTGTAAGCCCCTCCCATACACTAAAATGTGTACCCGGCCTGAATGGGTTAATGCATTATGTTTTTATTGTTTTTTTTGTTTTGTTTTTTGTATTGTTTAATACCCCCAGTGTCCATGTTCTGGCGTCAAACAGTCTGAGACAATAGCAGATTTACAGGCTCACAACACTTGCAACTGAGCTTGTAACTGAGTTTTGGTGTTGAGAAAGGTGCAGACTTAGTACAGCGCTTTGGGGTTTAAGAAGGCATGTAACAATTCACTCAACTCACGATACGTATCGAATCCCAATACTAGGTTCACAATACGATTTTTCACGATTAAAAAAATATATATATTTTCCAGACATTTTTTTTTTCTTAAAGTGGTTCTTAAAGTGGTTAAAATGTTTGTGAATTCGACCAATAACTGTCCTGTTGGATTTGAAGGAGGGCGGAGCCTGCGTCTGATGCATGTTGCAGTAGAGGATGCTGGGAGGTACACCTGCATGGTATCTAACAGCGCTGGAGAGGAGAGGAAGAACTTTGACCTTGATGTCCTTGGTAAGCAACCAACCCCACATCAATGATGAATAAATAATGACTAAATATATATTTTGTTTGGTTGTTTTATTCTGTTCCGAATGACCCACTAACAAAATCCAGTGTCCTGAAAAGATGTTTCAATCAGCATGTTACAGAATGTCACTAGAGAAATCGCTTCAGTTTAGTAACATTCAGGTATTGCTTACATTCTTTGTCATACCCTGAACTCTACCCATGTCCGAAGAAAGACATTAAATGACTAGCCGTGGCTAGCTAAAGCTAGTCATTCAATTACTTTTCAATCTTTTTTATTTTATTGTGCAGTGCCACCTACCATTGTGGATGAGGGGACTGTGGTTGACACTAAAGTGAAGGAGAAACACAATATAACTCTGACCTGTGAGGCCACAGGTAAGTGCTATGCTATCTGCAACATGTGTTCTGCATTCATTTTAAAATAACATAAAATCGAATAAATTAAATAGGCTGTAAGAAACTTTTTGGTTAAAACAATATTAATAAACACTTAATAAACACTTAAATATATATACCCTATACCGAAAATAGACGATCGACAAGCTCACAATGAATCGCGTTGCAACATGTGAGCTTGTAGATTGGGAGATTGTAGAGTGGAAAAAAAATACAGATTTATTAAAGAGCCCTGGGGGAACCCGGCCAGCTTCTATTTTACAGTTGGCATACACACGTCAATCATGGGGTGATCATTCGGATCCAAGTTATCACTTAATAACGGATGGCATTTTTATAGCGCTTTTTTAAGCAAGTTGCGAACTCAATGCGATGTATGTGAGCATGCAAGTTACTGGATTGGATTCCAATCCCATCCTCACCGATTAGAGCGCTTTTTAAACATGGTGAAATGGATAAGGAACGTCCACAAAAAATATTGAGAAGAGTCATGATACTACTGTACATAACCTTGACAGACAGTCCCCCTGTCATTCACGTGTGTAAATGTTTGCATACTACATATGGCCAGACTAGGGACACTAGGCTTAACCATGGCTCTCTCTCTAGGTAACCCTGTGCCAGATATCAAATGGCTGAAGGACGGGCAGCTTTTGGTGCCTGATGGACGACACCAGGTGTTGTCTCACGGTCGTTTCCTCCAGATCTCTGGTGCCCAGGTGGCAGACACAGGACGCTACAGCTGCCTGGCGTCCAACAGTGCAGGGGACCGCAGGAGACATTTCAACCTCAATGTTCAGGGTAAGAATGCCACTCTAAAGGTCCTCGCACACCGGGAACGCGTCGAATAAACTGTCAAAAAAAACATTACGTTGCTTCAACTCATTAAGATCTGAAAAATACCTAAAGAAGTATCCTAAATCCTAATAGTTTTCAGAAAAACGAATGTATTTGACCACAGACCCCATCTCAAAATATTTTGTTCCAGGGACCCTATAAGAAAGAAAGATTTGAGTTGCAAATGTTCACTTTAAAAAAGATATAAAGATTTGCAAAAATGTTCAAGATTTTTCAAAAATAGCAGATCTATAAGCTGTGAGCTTGTATATCTGCTACATTTCAATAGTTGAAGCATAAAATAATGGTTCAAGTGGTTAAAATCTAGAGTGACACGGATGCGTTCGCGGTCTTAATGGGTTAAAATAAAATAAAAAACATTTTAAACAGATTAAAGCACACAGTCTAAACAATGGTGAGTATTCATATATGAACATTGGTCAGGTCAATACATAACATGATTTTCGTGGTTGATTAATTTTTAATGTGCTTCCTGACAGTTTCTCCCACCATCTATGGCTCTGGTCCTGAGGGCTCTGCAGAGGAGGTGACAGTCACCCTGAGCAGCCCTACCTCTCTGGTGTGTGAGGTCCAGTCCTACCCTCCTGCCCTCATCACTTGGCTCAAAGATGGCGTCCCCTTTGAATCGAATCGCAACGTCCGAGTCCTTCCGGGTATGGAGGATCAAGTCAACATGTTTTCCCCTCTTGCTCACACATGAAAATCCTCTGTGTTAAATGAACCCTGATTGTGTACAAATGGAATCACAAGAAGGTCCATTTGGTTCCATTTTTACGCTCTCAGAATTGCAAATGGATAAATGAACACTGAGGATTTTACTGTGTGGAATACAATAGACTAGAATCGGGTAGTTTATTTTTTATTGATTCATTCACTTTGTTTTGACAGGTGGGAGAACCCTACAGATTCTCAATGCTAAAGAGGAGGATGCTGGGAGGTACACCTGTGTTGCCACCAATGAGGCTGGAGAGTCACTGAAGAACTATGAGGTCAAAGTCTACGGTGAGTGGCATCAGTTAATCAAGATGAACGTATGTTCTGTGTTTAATTCATTGTGTGTGGTACTGTATGTGCAAACTGTAGTTAAATCATGGTATTCCTGTCTACATTCTGTGTTAGGGTCCTGGATTAGGGTTTCCATAATGTGAAGCTTTTGTCTGTATCATATTCTTGCATGTAAGATTAATAAAGCTCTGAATGAAAATAAATGAAAACATAACGTAACATGTTCCTATTGTTGAAAGATAACTAAAAGTTAACTAAAAGTAACTGTAATCTGTCTAAATACGTACCTCAAATGTAATGTAGAATGCTGTAAAAGCAGATATTAGATGTTTGTCAAAAAGCTATGCTGTAAATTATCCTTGAATATGTACCGGTAATCTAAGTCATGCTCGTCTACTCTCTACTGTTCAGTTCCACCTCAGATCAATAAGAATGACATCCCTGGGGAGGGCCTGGCCCCTAAAGAGGTAAAGATTACAGTCAACAACACCCTGACGTTGGAGTGTGAAGCCCAGGCCATCCCCACACCTGCTCTGCAGTGGTACAAGGATGGACAGGTAGCATATTATTGTTAACTGACTGCTTATAAGCTTTGTAGGTCGGCTATTGTATGTGTCACACCGTTGTAAAGTATAAATTAGGCCTCTTTTATTTTTCCATAGATCCTGCGGGCAGATGATCATATCTCCATAACATTCCATGGCCGTATTGTTCAGATCAAGCATGCCCAGGTGTCAGACACCGGCCGCTACACATGCGTTGCCACCAACATTGCCGGGGAGGATGAGAAGGACTTTGATGTAAATATACAAGGTGAACTGGGTTCCCATTGAATGAAGATACTGTATAAACTGGGACTGTTGGTGCTTTTCATGCACTCACAGTTTGGTTTAGGGAGTTTTGGAATGTTTATGGTGCCATAATAGTGCTGCAAAATGTATTGCTCCAAAGAACTCATGACTTTGCAGTTATTCATAAAGATGCATGTATTGTTCACTTTCAAAATATCCCCCTGATTGCCTATCTAACTGAAGTATGAAACTATAGGTGTTGCAGGCAATGTCTTAAAAACACCTCAATGTTCTTTCTTTCTTTAGTCCCCCCTAGTTTCAATAGACCTGGTGGAGTGAGAGACACCACCTCTTTCCCAGGCAGCGGTGGAGAAGTTAAGGATGTGATCCTTAATAATCCCATCTCGCTCTACTGTGAGACCAATGCGGTACCTCCTCCAACACTCACCTGGTATAAAGATGGTAGACCACTGGCCTCCAACGACAAAGTGCTCATACTGCCAGGTGAGACTGAAAGAGACAGAGATAGAGACATCACCGTTTTACCTTATTTATTCTTGGTTGATAGCAGATCAATTGCAGCTCTACAGGGTTTACTTGTCGGTCTGCTACTTTCTGTGCATGACACCAGCGTGCAGCCGTGCAACCAAGTATAAATCAGGCTTTGGTGGCCATTGTACGAGCTCTCGCACTCGCGTTTTTGCAGTTGTTTACTTTTCATCCTTTATATTCTTACTGTCATTTCACTTTGAGCATGCACTTAATGAATATTTGATATTATTGTCCTATTATCTGACGTTTGCTTTGTTTCTTTGCTTCTCTCCTTTCTTTCTTATCTTTCATAGATTGAGTTTGAGTGTTTGTGTGTATTTACAGTATATTTGAATGAAGATAGGGTGGGGGGAGATCAATGAGACAGTGACAGTACAGACAAAGACAGGTTCCATCCTAAACCGTATGTGTGTTTGTTTCTCCGTCCTAGGGGGGCGTGTGTTACAGATCCCTAGGGCCCAGGCTGAGGACTCAGGCAGATACACGTGTGAGGCTGTCAATGAAGCTGGAGAGGACTCCATTCAGTATGATGTTAGAGTATTACGTGAGTAGAGGATTTACTTCTGCCTCTAAGTATTGACCTGGTGAATGAGGCATTATGAATAACACTGCACTGTGTATGCAGTATATTTTTCTATGTTCATTAACCACTTGAAACCTAGCAACAATGTTCGGGAGGGAACATTGACAAATAGTCATAAAACATGACACGTTGTGAGCTTTTAGATGGGCTATTTTCGGTGAACAGACTTGGCGGAGAGGGGGAAAAAGAGAACCAGTTAATAAGATGGTTTAAGTGGTTCACATGTGTTTCTGTATGCCTCCAGTGCCCCCTTCTATCCGGGGAACAGTCAGCGACCTTCCTGATGAGGTGACAGTCCTGATCAACAAGACCACCCAACTGGATTGTCATGTTGATGGAAACCCTGTCCCCAAGATCACCTGGCTAAAGGACAGCCAGCCAATCAGCTCTGACGGCACCCACAGAATCTTGTCCAATGGGCGCTCTCTACAGGTTAGTACCGGGGAATGCCTGAAACCATGGCCTTATAAAAGACTGACAATGCTTGTAAATTCCACATGAAGCAGAGTGATTTGCTTGTGCAGCACAAACTGTCATACTGTATATTTTGGTATGTCACAAAGTAACCAAATATTGCTTACAAGGGTTACTTTCAGAATGTAGTCTCAGCTGGTGGCTTGGGTTCAAACGCATTCTGCCACATCATGAAGCATGCATTATCAAGGTCTAGCACTCTGGACTTTGAATCCAGCAATCTGAGTTCAAATCTCGGTGGGAGCACATCTGGAAACTATGAAAGCTGTTAAGTTTGTCATGTTAGAGTCTTTTCACGCTTTAAAATGGGGATGGGGAGTAAAGGGATTCCTTTGTTAATCCCATTGGCAGATTCAGTTCCAGCTTCACCCAGCTGATGGCTACTCAGATCGCTATGATGACCCCTCGGGGACGGAGCAGTTAGGGGATACATGTCCTGCCCAACATATACAAATGTCCCTTCGACGAACTGGGGACCTTCTTTTTCTTCCTGACATGCCTGTATCTGTGATCTTAAGCCAATGTGCTGCCATCTGTCCCCCAGGTGGTGAATGCTCAGGTATCAGACACTGGGCGCTACATGTGTGTGGCTGACAACGTGGCTGGTAGCTCCGAGAAATCCTTCAACCTCAATGTTCATGGTGAGACACAGTTTTAACAACAAGGCATGACTGAAGTTAATCAAGCACACATCAAGTACTTCAACTCCTACTTTCAAGTTTATTGTGATGTCACAGATTTTTATGTGTGAACATTTAAAGATAATCATAAGAAAAGGAAATTGTCAAATGATAAAACAAAAACAACAATATCAAATAATATACATATTATAAGGCATGTACTAAACAATTTTAATAGAAATCAGGAAAACTACCTCAGTCTCTTGTGCAAGTAATTAACTGTATTAACTGTCTATTACATGTGTGGGAGTGGAGTATATTCACAGTCATATATTATACTTGCTCACATCTATTTGCCCATGGGTCTAAGTCAGGGGTCCCCAAACTTTTTCCAGTGAGGGCCACATAACCTTTCCCTTCTCTGATGGGGGGCCAGGGTCAGTTTGTAACAGAAAAAGTGTGACGATCGCAGGGGTGCCTATCGCAGGGGTTCAACGCGTCTGGTGACTGTACTCGCCGACAGACTCACGGCATTAAAGACATCTTTCTTCTCGGGACACACCTCCTCCACAACAACATTCAAACATTTCTTGACAAACTCTCCCTCAATGAAAGGTTTACCGCCGCTTGCGATCAGCTGAGCAACACGGAAACTGGCCCGATCTGACGATTGGTTCAGCTGAGTTTGGCGTACAAATGTAGTCTGCTGAGCTAACAGTCCACTTTTTAGCTTTGAGAGTTTGTCTGCTCGCATTTGGCCTTGCAAGCTATCATACTTGTCTTTGTGATGGGATTCATAATGTCGGAGCAGATTGTATTCTTTGAATACCGCCACCGTGTCTTGACAGATGAGACAAACAGCCTTTTCTTTGCATTGAACAAAAAAATAATCGTGTGTCCACTGCGGGTTAAATACCCTGCATTCTGAATCAATGTTTCTTAGTCTTACCCAACCTTTTTGCCATTATTCTGTTCTGGGGGGCTCACGTTCACGTTCTATGACTGGGGCAAAGTGAGGTTGTAGTAGCAACATTTTTTTTTTTTTTTTTTTTTTTGCGTCATTGTTCAGGGGGCCGGGTCAAATGTGGATGTGGTGGGCTGTGTCCGGCCCCCGGGCCTTAGTTTGGGGACCCCTGGTCTAAGTGCTGTATTGACTTCTGTATTGCTATTCTTCTTCCTTCGTCCAGTGCCTCCCACCATTGTAGGCCTGAGCCCTGAGAATGTGACAGTGGTGGTGAACAACTTTGTATCGTTGACTTGTGAAGCCACTGGCTTCCCCCCTCCCACCCTGAGCTGGCTAAATGACAGGGGCCCTGTTCAGGCCAACGCCAACGCACTCATCATGCCAGGTACTGTACTGCCACGCTCCATCTGTACTGGGAGGAATTTACATGAATTGAGGTGTATCCAGGGTTTGATTTGCCGGGGGGGATGGGGGGAAATACATGCCTCTCTGCTGCTGATGTCCCCCCTCTGGTCATTCACTGGTATTGGTGTTCAGACTGAATTAAATACAGACTGTCTGATATTTATTTGTTTTATAATATTGAAATGTAGTAATTGAATTAAAAATGTATGTTAACCACATTAACTCTGGCATCCCAGTTTTGAGCAATTTTATCAACATCTTCTTGCCTTTTTTCTTTTTCTAATTCCAAAATAGGCCTAATAGAATATCCACAAGCACACAACGTGGCACAATGCGACACGTTGTGAGCTTGTAGAGCATCTATTTGTGCTATACAAAGAAGTACAGATATACAGTATATTGTCCTTTGTTTTTTACTAATCGAATCCTGGGTCTACCTGTCACAGTGTATTGTCAAACGTATGTACAAAATGACAAAAGATGTCACTTGTTTCAGCTGATTAGACATTGTTGTCTGATTTATGTTATTGTTCCTCAGGTGGTCGGACACTACAGATTCTGAGGGCCAAGATATCCGATGGAGGGAAGTACAGCTGCGTTGCCATGAACCCAGCAGGAGAGGCTCGTAAACTCATCTACCTCACTGTGTTTGGTCAGTCGCCCGTCACATTGATTCAGCACTCAAAGCTCACTAGTATACACTTGATGTCAGGGGTGTAAAGTAACTAAGTATATTTATTTAAGTGCCCCTCTTAGGGTGCCCTCACACCAAAGTACCTATGAGAGTGGAATCCGCGTTCCGCCAATGCATTTCAATGAGAGTGAAGCGGTTTCATGCTAGCAGAGGATTTCTGCAAAAAACGCTCCCTTCTCATTGAAATGCATTGGCGGAACGCGGATTCCACTCTCATAGGTATTTTGGTGTGAGGGCACCCTTAAGTGCAATTTTGAGGTATTTGTACTTTACTTGAGTATTTCCAATTTCCAATACTTTTACTTATACTCCACTACATCTTGGATCCAAATATTGTACTTTTTACTCCACTACATTTATTTGAAAACTTTAGTTACTAGTTAATTTGCTGATATAAATTATAATATTATAAAACATACATAAACCACTTTAGCCGTATTTTATACCTTTGCTATATGAAAATAGCCGATCTACAAGCTCACAACGTGTCGCATCGTAACATGTTGTGAGCTTGTAGATATGCTATTTTCAAACATTTTGTACTTTTATTTTTGGTACTTTAAGTACATTTTGATGCCAACATTTTCATAATTTTTCTTCCACTGCACTTGATGTGAAGTGCTTCATAACAAGAGACCGGGTGAACAATACAGAAATATATCATTTAATAGCACAGACCTTGACGCCACCTGTGGTCCATATGCCTATGGAACATGCTACAGCTCAATAAATTCATGTTTATAATTTGGTCGAGAATTGAAAATGCATTAGTCAACTATTATCTACTTTCTTCTTCCAATCTGAGTCTCCTATTTCCTATCTCCCTTCCGTCATGTTCCCTTCCATCTGCCGAATCTCCTCTGCTCGCCTTCACTCGTCTCTGATCTCTGTTTCCTTTGACAATTATTGCATCTATCTCTCCATGTCCTCATCCACCCCAACAGTTCCTCCTAGTATTCGGGACAGCAGTGGGGACTCCCCCGTGGTGGTGAGTGTGCGCACCGGGAACTCTGTGACTCTGGAGTGTGAGTCCAACGCCGTACCCCCTCCCACCATCACCTGGTACAAGAACGGCAGGGCAGTGACTGAGTCTGCCAATCTGCGCATCCTGGCAGAGGGGCAGATGTTAGAGATTAAAGGGGCAGAGGTGAGAGATGGATGGTACATGTATCTGCTCTCATTTAATTTTTTTCATTAATCTAATTATTTTAAAGCATACCCAGTTTCCAATGTGGTGAGAGGACATACTGTACAAGTACATGTACAGAAGAACTGTGCACACACTTTGCACAATAAGTCAGCACAACGGCACAAGATATGGGAGAAACTCCACTCCACCGTTAGTTCTCAGTGCCACAATGGCAATCATCTGTAGCTGCAAAGGTCATACACAAAATGTATGACCAATGTATTTATTGTGATTTCTAGGTGTCTGATACAGGCCAATATGTGTGTAAGGCCACCAACGTTGCCGGTCAGGTGGACAAGAATTTCCACCTCAATATATATGGTAAGTATGGTAAAATAAAACAAAACCTATGCAGTTTGAAAGAGAGATCAGCATGTTATTCACACCGCTGTCTATAAGCAAAACACTGATCTTTCTTTCTCCCCACCCTCTCAGTACCTCCTAGTATAGATGGCCCAGCAGATGAGAGGGTTGTTGAGATCATCAGTAACCCAGTCACCTTCGCCTGTGACGCCACAGGCATCCCTCCTCCTAGACTCACGTGGCTGAAGAATGGACACACCATAGGTGAGTCTGGATAGTCAAAGCTCTGTTTGCCATGAGAGCCAGATTGTCTGCGTTTCATTTATTAACAGAAAAAAAATGTGTCATTTACAATTTGGGATAGAATTAGATTTAGCCTATAGTTGTATGGCTTAATACTTTGAGTGCTATGTTTACATAACTAATACTTACTTTGAATGTATAACTATGTATGTTTCCTTATTTTTCATCGTGGATTTTGTCATATACGCTATATATGCATCCTATATATTTTTTTGACTGTACTGTAATGTCTCCTAGAGAATTCAGAGTCTCTGGAGCTGCACATCCTGTCAGGGGGCAGCAAGCTGCAGCTCGCCCGCTCACAGCTTTCAGACAGTGGCACTTACACCTGTGTGGCTTCAAATGTGGAGGGCAAGGCACGCAAGAGCTACCACCTCACCATACAAGGTGCACTCACAATCTACTTTGAGCCCATAAGCCACATCTCATTTCAAATATTTTTCATTTGATTTACAAACTGACTGATTCCTCAAGATTTCGGTGGGTTGTGAGTGATAACCTGTGAGTGACTTAACACCAGTACTTCTCTCCCAGTCCCTCCCAGTATCTCTGGCTCGGAACTGCCCAGTGACATGGGAGTTTTGCTGAATGACAGCATCCAGCTGGTGTGCCGTGCCCAGGGGACCCCTCCCCCCAAAGTCCAGTGGCTGAAGGACGGGGAGGTCATCAGCAGGACGAGGAGCAAAGCTCTCAGGTAACAATAGAGTCAGTGAAGGAAAGAGTCTGGACAATATTAGGCCAGTCATTCTGAGCCCAAAAACCCCCCCAAAAGACCCAAAAGAAATTGCAATAGTAATCATTCAGGGTTTTTTATGATCCTTTGGTTCATCAAAATAACATATTAAAAGTTGTGAGTTATATATTTAGTGGATCAAGTCGCTAACCCTCCGGTCGAAATGATGGTCGTTCGAAAGAGCAAGATTTTACCGGCCCGCGGCCCCTTGTCATTTTTGTAATGTGGCCCACCGGTTCAGAAGTTTGAGTATCCCTGACCTAATGGATGGCTCCTGTTTCCTTGGTGTAGGATCAGTCCCGATGGCAGCACCCTGACCATATCAAGAGCTCATACTTCAGACAGTGGAAAGTACACCTGCGTAGCTACCAACACAGCTGGAGAGGAGGATAGGATTTTCAACCTCAACGTTTATGGTGGGTTCAAAGTTTTGTCTTCATACCGATTGGGTGGATTATCCCACTTACAACTTGGCCACAAGCTAATTTTTGCTAACAGCCGTTAATAATCAGAATACATTTTTCCTCTGTGGCCGTAAATACTGCATATAAAGTATACTGTAAATATTTCACCACTGCACAACATACTGTATAATTTATCCATTGTACAAT
The DNA here is from genome assembly GCF_963921795.1 of Nannobrachium achirus. Taxonomy (NCBI): domain Eukaryota; kingdom Metazoa; phylum Chordata; class Actinopteri; order Myctophiformes; family Myctophidae; genus Nannobrachium; species Nannobrachium achirus. The sequence goes on along the minus strand of NC_137810.1, from coordinate 30,167,990 downwards.
GAATGTGTCCTCCATGGTCTGTAGTGCCTCCTGTGATAGAAGGCAACCGTGAGAAGGCAGATGTGTTGACCACCGTTCTGGACAGTTCAATCAACATTGAGTGTGTGGCGACAGGCTCCCCTCCGCCCCAGCTCAACTGGCTGAGGAACGGCCTTCCACTGCCGGTCTCTTCCCACATACGACTGCTATCTGCTGGACAGGTGCTCCGGTAGGTCAGTGGCCAGGGAGTTGAGGATGAAAGGGTGGTGGCAGACCAGTGGAAAAAAGTGCTCAATTGTTTTACTTAAGTAAAAGTGTCAAATACCGCAATATAGAAAAACACTCTGTTACAAGTAGAAGTGAGGAATTCAAAATGTACTTGAGTAAAAGTATAAAGGTATTGGCATCAATAAGTACTTAAAATACCAAAAGTAAAAGTTTTTTTTTTTTTTAAATAGCTGATCTACAAGCTCACAAGGAGTTGCGATGCAATGCGCCGTGAGCTTGTAGATCGGTTATTTTCAAATAGCCACAGTATAAAATAGGGTTAAAGTGGTTTATGTATGTTTTATAATATTATAATGTATATCTGCAAAGTAACTAGTAACTAAAGTTTTCAAATAAATGCAGTTGAGTAAAAGTACAATATTTGGATCTGAGATTTAGAAGTAAAAGTATTGGAAATTGGAAACACTCAAGTAAAGTACAAATACCTCAAAAGTGTACTAAAGTACAGTACCTAAGTACATGTACTTAGTTACTTTACACCACTGTGGCAGACATACAATAGGATGATCATTGAGTTGCATTATACGTTCCTCTTCATGGAAAATCATGGAACATAACACCGTTTACAGAGATGCTGACATTGAAGATCACAACAGTGTTGTGTGTGTTAAAAAGCTAATGTATCAGGGTACATGTATGTTGTGTCATTTTCCATCTGTCAGGATAACTCGAACCCAGGTGTCTGATGGGGGTGCATATACCTGTGTAGCATCGAACAGGGCAGGAGTAGACAATAAGCATTACAACCTACAGGTGCATGGTGAGTCTCAACAAGTTCAAAATCACTTGCCTGGATCTGAGGAACAAAGTCAAATATCATAATGTGTGTAATAATGAAGTCACATAATTCACCTTTTATAATTAAGATGAATGTGTTTCCATTGACTACAGATTTATATTTGTAACGGAACACATTGTCTTCAATATTGTTCCAATAATCTAATAAACTAAAGTATATTATTTTGGTGAATTAAAAAAATATTAAGCATTAAAGGCCTCCCTCCACCTTGATTTCTTATAAACTTCTTCTGACAGTCCCTCCCAGTCTGGATGGAGCAGGCAGCACAGAGGATGTGACGGTAGTGAGGGGGAGCGTGGCCTCTCTGCTCTGTATCGCTGATGGGACTCCCACCCCCATCATGTCCTGGCTCAGAGAGGGGGAGACTCTGGCTGGTGACGCCCACTTCAGCCTCCTCAACCTGGGCACCACCATGCAGATCACCCGAGCCAAGGTCAACGATACTGGCCGCTACACATGCATGGCTAACAACACCGCAGGACAAGCTAGCCGCCACTTCAACCTCAAAGTGCTTGGTGAGAGAAAGGCCCGATTTATACTACATCAGACAATGCTGTCTCACACCAACAATATCCGGTCTACTGTATAAGCTTGTACTGTGTGCGTTGCTTCCACGGCACATTGCCAATTTATAGATCTACTATTTTCGATCCGCGATGTCATCGTACAATAAATTAGGCAAAGATTACTCAAAGGTCTAACGTTCTGTATTTTCTTGATATAGTGTCAAAATGGGGTGGAAATTATTATTGCACATTTATTTTGTCATTCAGACCCTCCACGCATCAATGGTTCCCGTGTACCGTCGGAGGTATCTGTGGTTGTGAACCATGTTCTGGAGCTGCAGTGTGAGGCCTCGGGCATCCCCACCCCCAGCCTCACCTGGATGAAGGACGGACGGCCCCTCCCTCAGACAGACAGCCTCCAGCTCCTCCGAGGAGGGGAAGTTCTCCGCGTGTCCTCTGCACAGGTCCTGTCCTGATGTGACAGCTCTTTAATTCATTCCTCTGTTTGCTTGTTTTATTAATGTGAATTTAATTTGATCTTGTTTAAAAGTTTAAAAACAACATATGATTTGAAAAGTCTTCTTTTAATCCTCGCCCCATGTTCTCATGTGACATTATTTTGATGTTTATTCCACAGTTGGAGGACACAGGCAGATACACCTGTCTGGCCAACAGTCCTGCTGGAGACGACGACAAGGAGTTCCTGGTCAGAGTGCATGGTGGGTAATGTGGTAAAATGCACTACAGCATGCGTTAAAAATGATGCTGCATGAATAATCTGTTTGCTGTTGCATGCATTAGCAACACCACCCATTTCATTTGTAATTGCTGGTTATTTTTTTTAGAAAAAGGTCCTTTGATCCCACTGATTGTAATATATTTTAGTGCTGTTCTCCATCTCACACAGTTCCTCCTAATATTGCTGGTGAGAGCACACCACAGAATGTGTCAGTGCTGCAGAACAGACAGGTGACTCTAGAGTGTAAATCTGATGCTGTTCCACCTCCTACTCTCGCCTGGCTTAAGAATGGAAAACCCTTGCAGGTGAACAACTAGCAACATATTTAATAATTGATTTTATCAACATTTTGATAGTAACAAATGCCATGAACATATTCCTGCATTTTTTGCGTTTGTGTGTGCATGTGTGCTGTGCGTGTGCATGTGTGTGTGTGCGTGTGTGTGTGTGTAGGCCTCTGGTCGTGTGCGTATTCTGTCCAACGGTCGCTACCTGCAGATCAACGTTGCTGAGCTGAGTGATGGGGCTCAGTACATGTGTGTAGCGAGCAACATTGCCGGCAAAACCACTCGACAATTCAACCTAGCTGTCAATGGTAGGTTCACCAGATTATACGAAGAGAGATACTGTCAATATGCCACGGAAGGCTTATGCACAGAAACAGAAACAGGAACGGAAAGGCATGAATAACAATGTCTTGTGTGTTTACTGGTCCCCGTAGTGGCCCCTACCATCCGGGAAGGTCCTCTGGCTGTGTCGGTGCACATCAACAAGCCAGTGGTGTTGGAGTGTATAGTTAGTGGTGTCCCCCTGCCTCGCGTCACCTGGAGGAAACACGGAGCCGTGCTCTCAGGAAACAACCCCAGGTCAGGATGCATTATTATCTACACAGCTATGATTATGTGTGAATGGTGTGTGTCTGGAGGCTCCTGTGTAGTAGTACTTACTGGCAGCAACCTTTTCCTCAAACAAAGATATCGTCGTTGTCGAGTGGAAACCTTGTATGTCCAAAACTTTCCTTTTTTTTGCCATTATTTTTTAAAATGATTGAACATTTTGACTTTTGTGCAATGCTTTTTTTATGATGAAGTAGGGCTTTAATTTACAAAAAACATACACATTTGAAACTTGTAGATACAAGGTGTCTGCTAGTCAGCAGTGTATTGTTTGGCAGTGTGTGCCTCTTATGTCCTGTTTTCACTGAGCAAAACTTCTGGAAGTCTTGTCAAAAATGACAGCAATTTTGATATTCACGCCATGTGAAAACTGCCACTTATTTTGTGTTCCGGGAGTTTTGGAGTCCGAAATTTGACGGCAAAATACCTAGTAATTTTTGCTGAAAGTACCGTGAGAATACAAATTTCCCTTCTGTGAAAACGCATACCGTTATTTTTGACGTTCTTTTGACAAGCAGGTGCGTAAGGAGCCAATGAATAAGAGTTAAAGCATTGTATTTGGGATTGAAAACGATCTGAATGTGAATGGGATATACAGTAGAAATATAATACAGCTTCACCTTGCATTAGGGATATAATTATTTAGGCTATAGAGTCCTTGCATTAGGGATATAATTATTTAGGCTATAGAAGAGTAGAGTCGCATTGTGACCATGGCTGGCTGCCTGCAAAAGTGCAATGATTTCTTAACGGCAGCTCCTTTTGGAACCTCTTCCTCCGCTATCTGCGGATGGACTGGAGAGGTTCCGAAAGAAAGAAGCTGTTCTCAACAAAAGGTGCATCATTAGTTTATCGTCGTTCGTCGTTGTCGTGTGATGATTAGCCTAAAAGTCTTTTGAGCAGCGAGCGAGTCCACAGACAGCGAATCTAAAGCCCACAGGTGCAACACGTTGCACACATTAGATGTGTTGTTGTTGCTGAGCATGAAGAATATTTTGTTTTAGTAAATCCATTTGTAGCGTTCAGAGTGAGAGAGAGAAGAGACAAGACAGGCACCGATGCCACCGCAGTGAACGCACCGAACTGGGGAGAGTGTTTTTTTTTTTTTTTTAAGGTCTTTCAGTCCAAGTGTTGCCATGTCTGCTAATTATAAGCGACTCTGGGCTTCATTTCCGTAAAGTTGCTTGTATATGATAGTAGCTGGTTTCGTTTTATTTGTTGTGAGCTTGTAGATCGGTAATTTTCAATTAGCTGATGTGGTGATACGTGTAGTTTTAAAGTGCTCGTGTGGCCTAGATAATATCACTTTTTGGGGATTATTTTCGTACACCTGGTTGCTTAGTTCTCTCGCAAAGTCTGGCAACACAGACTTTCATACCGCGACAACGGTTTAGTGAAAACGAGGTATTTTATGGCTATGCCAGCATTTTTGCTTATGTGAAAACACCCAAAAAACTAAACTCCCGGCAAGTTGAAAATCATTATGCTAATTATTTTGCAGGAAGAATTCCGGAACTGTAGTGAAAACATGCCTTTAGTGAACAGTTTCTTATTAGCGATTCCATGCCTAACTAGGGTCATCTAATCATGAAGGCATTGTTTTGTTTTGTGTTTTGCAATTGTTGCTATTTATTTCCAAAAATGGCCATGCCATGGTTGGATCTTCCTCATATTGTATGAACACTGGTGCAGGTACACATTTGCAGAGGATGGATCTTTACACATCCACTCTGCCCAGGTGACCGATACAGGCCGCTACCTGTGTATGGCCACCAACCAGGCTGGAACACAACGCAAGAGAGTGGATCTGCAAGTGTATGGTGAGAAGACAGCAGTGACTTCATAAAATGCACATCCACACGCATGTGCGTGTTTGCAGCGTACGCTCACACATGCACACACACAGTGAGTGTTTTTTCTCTCTTGCAGTGCCCCCCTCCATCGCTGACGGTCGCACCAATGTAACCGTGACAGTGAACCTTCTGACCACGCTCTCCTGTGAGGCCACTGGCATCCCCAAGCCCACCGTTACCTGGACGAAGAATGGCCGAGCCATTAATACAGACCAAAACCAGAATATGTACAGGTTGATCCAGGTTTTCCTCTGTTTATTACCTCAAGCCCTTTTTAAATTAGCTCATCTCAGCAGACAAAAACTATATATGCAAATGTCAACCGAATGTATTTCTATATTCCTAGCAATCAAAATATCTGTCTATGGCTCCCGCTACACTAGCCATTATACAGTATTTGTAAGACATAATTCAAGGTCAAGAACCAAAATGTCATTAAAGGAAGTTTACATGTATGGCTTTGCTTCTTTTTCAGGTTACTTTCATCAGGGTCGCTTGTGGTCATAGCACCCACAGTGGAGGACACTGCAGTGTATGTGTGTGTGGTCTCTAATGATGCAGGGGAGGACTCCAGAGCCATCAACCTCACTGTACAAGGTCAGTGACACCACTGGTTACTTCATTGTCCATTTGACATATTGAAAACACAAGGTTTATTTAATTGACAGTTCCATTCCAAGAGCAAGTTTTTGGGAGTGTTTGTATGGAATCAGTCATAATTATTAAGTCGGGTTGATAATCCATCCTGGGTTAGTGTGTTAGGGTTAATTAACTGTGTGGACAGGAGTTTGAAGAGTCAGTTTGAGTCAGTTGTCAATGAACAACCAGATGTAACAGCTGGGATTGTTGTAGACCTACAAGTGCGGACAAAGGCTTACAGTCAATATGTGTCTGTTCCTTTTCATTTATTTAAAAACAAACATTTTACCCATTCTGTATCTTCTCAGTTCCTCCATCAATAGCAGACGAAGCTACAGAACTTGTTGTGAACAGACTATCCCCAGTGGTCATTGGCTGTACTGCGTCTGGGGTCCCAGAGCCTGTTCTCCACTGGAGCAAGGATGGCATGAAGCTGGCTATAGTGGGATCAGGATATAGCATCCTGCCCTCAGGTTAGATTCAGATATGGATAAAATACCTTTATTTTTGTAATGAAGTAATTGAGATCTGCATTACATACATTACCATACTGGACAACTGAAATTAATGAAATTGGTACCCCTATCAACATTAAGATATACAATATACAAGATACAATATTATGAAATGTACAATTTATTATGCAGGTCAAATACAACTTGAACCAATGTATTGAATTGACCGCCATGACCCATGTTCTTTGACCACTGTTGTTTAGAGGTATTTATGTTGTTAAATAATACATGGACCACTGTACATCATCAGCTGCGATCTCTTCTAATCTCCAGTAGTCTGTGTTTTGAGTTTGATTACATGTGTACTGCTCTCTTCTATATTCAGGTCCAATAGAAATCACATCAGCTGAGATGAGTCATGCTGGACGCTACTCCTGCATGGCCAAGAACGCTGCAGGCTCTGCCCACCGCCATGTACAGCTCACTGTACAGGGTGAGTTAAGGTCTTTGCAAACTGCGTTTTTCGGGACGAATATCGGAGTGAATTTCGGAGTGCGTGAATAAAAAAATCAACATCACGTTATGTCAATCACGTTTGCACACTGCCGCCCGTTTCGTATTTATTTTCGGACCAGGGTTGATTTTTCCCGATTTTCGCAGCTGTCGCACTGAGTCCCTTGCTCTCTCTCTCTTTCCTCTCTCTCTCCCTGGCCTACGGCTTTCGGATTTCCAAAACGCAACGAAAACACGCAGTGCAGTGTGCAACCATCTTAAGAAAGACACACTTATCATTATCACAGAGTGTGCCATGAGGTGCGCTCACCACTGGCGATGCCAGTGACATCACCACTGGCATCACCACTGGCTATGCCAGTGACATCAACACTGGCATCACCAGGAATGCTGGTGCCTCATTGATCAAATAAAATAAAACAAGGAATCTTGTTATTACCACATGAAGCCATCCTCATGCATCATTACTAAGCGGAAAGTACCAAAACAGTATAAACATTAATGTTTGTTTTCTTTACTTATCGTTCTAATTGCATCTCTCTTGCTCCACTGCCCTTCTCAGAGATCCCAGTGATCCAGACCCATCCTCCCACCCTGGATGTGATACTGAACAACCCCATCACTCTGCCCTGCAAGGCCACTGGCTTCCCCAGACCCACCATCACCTGGCAGAAGGAGGGCATCAACATTCACACCACAGGTAGCAATGCTGTTGCTAGTGCTTCTGTTGTTGTTGTTGTTGTTGTTGGTGGTGGTGGTGGTGGAGTTGCTGTTGTTGTCCACCCACTTCAACACAGGTAATAACAGGGAGTATCTATCACTGACTTCCCTCTAGGAGGTGGTTTCACAGTGCTGCCTAATGGAGGACTGCAGATATCCAAGGCCTCTGTGTCTGACTCTGGAACGTACATGTGTGTGGCTCAGAATCCTGCTGGCACTGCCCTGGGAAAGACCAAACTCAGAGTGCAGGGTAAGTCAGCCGGCGTTTTAAGCCTGATTTATACTTGTTTTCTCGCTGGTGTTGCTTGTCGAAGATGAATACAGGTGATCTACAACTTGTAGTGAGGTTGCATTTAGAAATTGGGTTAAAGGTAGTGTAAGTGATATTTTTGGTTTAAGTGTTTGTTCAGTAACTGGAGTCTCTCCAGCTCTTTATTAAACAGAAAATGCATTTTCGGGTCGGGATGCCAATTTTATCCAATCAGGAGAGAGAGCTCACGCTGGACACAGATTAAACAAGTGAAATTGGAGGTCATGACACAAATACTGTAAGTGAGCAGCCAAAATTGAACTGGTATAACATTTAATGGGTATTCTTTCCTGATTGGCTGAAAATTGTCAACCCACCTGAAAATGTATTTTCCGTTTATTAAAGATCTGGAGAGACAGAGAGACCCCTGTTACACTATAGCAATAATTACTATCACAGTATAGCGATATAACCTTTAAACAAAATACTTCTTGTTTTAACCCAAAAATATCACTTAAACTACCTTTAAGCAATTCTGTGAAGTTTCACTAAATAATACAGTATCTGTCATTAATACCTGTGATCCCTCTGGTTGTCTTTTCACTTAATCACCGCCCTTTCAGGTAGCGTAAAAAGGCATTGCTTAACAGGAGATTATGAACAAGACTAGTGTACAGTAAAAACACTCCCACTGTGTCCTGCAGTCCCTCCGGTGATCAGCTCCAACACCCAGAGTTACCTGGCACCCCTGGACTCCTCTGTGACTTTACATTGTCAAACGGAGGGCTCCCCGTCACCCTCCATCACCTGGCACAAAGACGGGCAGCCGCTACGCGAATCTGTGCGTCAGCGGGTGCTCAGTTCAGGATCCCTGCAGATTGCCTTCGTCCAGCCCAGTGATACAGGACGATACACCTGTAGTGCTGCCAACGTAGCTGGTACAGCTAGTGCAGAGATGAGCCTTACTGTTCAGAGTAAGTTATACTCAATTTGAGCAACAACTGTTACTAGTCTAGCAGTAGATTAAACTCTCAACTTGTTCAGCCCTAACTCAAATATCAAACAATTCAAAGGAAACAAGCACATTTATTCATCTATGTATTCATTAAAGGTGATGTTTTTATGTTACAATAATTGTTAATTCGTTATATATTCCCATTATAATCATTGATATACTATAGACTGTTTGTTCAGTAACAGGGGCCTCCCCATCTCTCTAGCTCTTAGTGATTGGATGAAATTGGTATCCTGACTTGAACATTTATTTTCTGTTTACTGAAGAGCTGGAGATATAGGGTGACCCCTGTTACTTTACACTTATCCCTACTACTAATTCAGAGCGGTTATTTTTCGATTATTTTTAGGCAATTCCGCGATAGAATCACATTTACACTGCTTCTAAAGACTCCACCTTTTGCACAAAAATCGCGCATTTTTACCCGAATGTTCTTAGCTGCTTCTCCTGAAGCTATGGTATTTGCACGATGTACACTTTGTACAAAAGTAATGTGTAAGTTTACTGAGCATATCTTTCCCGGAAGTTCTCCTACGCAATTTTCGTCACGAACGTATCAGGTTACAGTTTGCTTCAAGCCTCAAGCAGCGACGCAGCGAGACTGCCCCCCCCCCCCCCCCCCCTTCCTCCGAGAGAGAGGGAGAGGGTCAGAGGGAGAGGGAGGGAGGGAGACAGTGAGCTGGAATATAGGCTACCCCTCTCCCACTACTTACATTGCGCGTGGAATGGATCCAAGTACAACATTAACCTCTATGCTGGATGTGTGAATCACCTAAAAACAGCGATGTTTGACGAGACACACGTGTGTTTGTGTAGTCCGTTAATAACAAGCATGGTACGTTGGTAGCGATACTTTTGTACTTTTACTTGAGACCTGAAGTTGGGAAGTGTTACCGAATATGTGTCGTGTTTCTATGCGAGTCTAGAACGTAACTCGACAAGTGTTATCCTTATGCATAGATTAAAAGCTGCCATTTCATTTGCCTTGATGTTGAAATGAACACGTAACGTGTGAAATCAGTGGTGGACATTTTAGACTGAAGTAAAAGTATGAGCAGAGTGAGACCAGCACAACAGAACAGAGTAGCTCAAACGGGACCAATAGTTTGTCAATAGACAGTGTCCACTCTTGCTGTAGCGTCGCGTAACCCATGAGTCCCTGCATGGGCTATAGTGCGCACACATGACAGAATTGGTGAGAGGCTGATAGCCTATTCATTCACTTCACCTATATACCCAGACAGTACAGCGACATAACGCCGATACCTACTCAACCTCTGTAACAAAGGAGGTTTGCTCATTGGGATGATGCATTTGCGACGTCGCTTGCCACACGGCACGGATATTTTTAAATTTTCAACATGTTACACCCATAGAGTTATAATAAGTAGGTTACACCACGGACAACCGCTTTTCGCTTGCGTCGCGTGTGTGAGTGAGTGAATGAGTGAGTGTGCGTTCATGCCTCGGAGATAGAGAGAGCACAGATACAGACAGCGTCTATAAAGCTGCGTGAGTATGATGTTTTAAGCATTGTTTCCCAAGTACTGTGTGGGTCTCGACCCACGGGTGGCTCGCGAAATGGGACTGTGTGTGTGTGCCAATGTTGTGTATTGTAACTGCGTCTTCTATTGCAAACAGTGCTAAACTCTTCAATCAATCAATCAGTCTAGATACAACAACCTCGCAAATTTGCCTACAGCCCCCCCCCCACCCCCACACCACTCAAAAGTCCTCAATTCAACATATAGGCTACGTCAGTAAAAGTACAAAAGTATTGACTGTCAGCCCAGACTACACTGGACACCTTACACAATTGTTCCTGTTTCCTGAGTTATTGGTGTCCGACCAAGTGTGCCTTTTTGTTCATGATAGATATTGACAATAAGGTATTGAAAACATTTTAATCTGAATTAAAACCTAAACCCTTATGTTGATCAAATATAGAGCAGTCCTGCCTGAGCGCCCCTAAACCCCTTATGTTGATCAAATATAGAGCAGTCCTGCCTGAGCGCCCCTAAACCCCTTATGTTGATCAAATATAGAGCAGTCCTGCCTGAGCGCCCACAGGGCGCGAAGCCTTTCTAGTAGTAATAATTACTAACAGAATATATGGAGCTTTAAGATTTGTTTTAACCAAAATATACAGCAGCCTTTAATATACAGTTATATAATTGGAATATCATTTATTAAACCTTTTCTTCCATCACTGTCTTCAAACATCTCTCCAGTCCCTCCCTCCATCCGTGGTGCAGAGTTGGACATAGCAGTGGTGGAGAACAGCCAGGCCCAGTTGGTGTGTGTGGCAGAAGGGGTCCCCCAGCCCAGCCTGTCCTGGGAGAAGGAGGGGACCCCTATCAGCGAAAGCACCGGGGAGTATACCATCCTGCCTTCTGGGGAGCTGGTTGTAGACAACGCCCAGGTGAGAATTAGACAAAAAATACATGTGACAGTGTGTGTGTGTGGTTTGTTGTCGGACGTCTGGCACAGCAGGTAGCACCTGCAATAAACTGGACTTATTGTAGGCTTGATAAATGACAGTCAATCAGCCCCATCTGTTGTTCTTTAATTAGCAGTGAGTCTTGAAAAACTTAACAAGGAAAACCCCTAGAGACTGTTAAAGAGCTGTACATTTTCTGTTTAACCGGCTTTAGTTTATTTAGCAATTTAGTTACGTTTTCTGAATATCTGTTATGAAAAATATGCTGTGCGTGTGCGTCAGTCTACAAAACATTGACAAGTTATCAATCCCCTCCTCATGTAGAACCTGTTACAAACTTACAGCACCATACCAACCTAACAGAGTAGTTTGTGACGTAAATTGTAAATATGTACTGGTATGCTAATACTTCAGCACTGGTCCATCAAATATCAATATGATAATGCTTTGGAATTGTGCGTATTGATCCTACTGTATGTGTATTTTGTGTGACAGGTGTGTATTGTTCTAGTATCATAATTGGTATTTCCTTCTCCTCCCCATGTGTTTGCCCACCAGCCTGAAGACGCAGGCAGCTACACATGTGTGGCCACTAATGCAGTGGGACAGGACAGCAGGACAATGACACTGTCCGTGCACACTCACCCTGCCTTCACAGAGCTGCTGGGGGACGTGGCTCTCAACAAGGGAGAACGTCTTCTGTTGGCCTGTGGGGTCACTGGCATCCCCCCTCCCAAAATCTCCTGGGCCTTCAACAACAACATCATCCCAGGTATATTATGACCACAGCTGAAATGTTATCCTTAAACAGAAAGTTATGCTTTTGATCTTTTAATGTTTGTTGACTATGTGTAGACAAAATGTGGACTTAACTGTATCACTGCATAGGAATACCATGTGAATGATCTGTTGAGTAGTGTTGCTTTTCTTAAGCTTTTAGTGTTTAACCAACTGGGTTTATTCATGTGTGCTTTTTGTGTTATGGTGGTGTAGCTCACTATGACCACATGAACGGTCACAGTGAACTGGTGATAGAACATGTGACGAAAGATGACTCTGGCACCTACTCCTGCGTGGCAGAAAACAGTGTTGGAACCATCAAGTCACTGGGTTTTGTCTATGTCAAAGGTAAGCAATCACCTAGTCTCTCAAGAACAGCCTCAGAGAACGCTACGCTACTGAGTCTGTCACACACCAAACTCACGGAAGGGATTTTGGGCGGTACCCAAGTCTGGTGACAGGCAGCGCTTTTGACCAATCAAACATAGTGGGCGGTATCTAATGTGTGCGTTGACTATGCATTCCCCCTCACGGGTGGAAACAAACCATCTTTCAACTGTACATATTCTTTGTGCAGCTAAATAAATCCCTCTGTAGTCTATATAGACAAGCGAATTGCTCCATTTAAATATTCATTGACCCACCCGGTTTTCCACACAATGTATGGGTTTCACATTGCCACTATTTGCACAATCAAAGAATGCTTTTGGAAATCGTTGTGCATAACAATAGAATTAAATGGAAGGAAGAATGGCCTACATTACAATAACGAACTACATTTGTTAGTCTACACAGTAAAGTGCAGCAATATGCCTATATGAATTTAGATTTTAGTGTATTATTATTAGTATAGAGTAAATGTAAACGTTGCAACTTCTAGTCTAAAAGACTCATGTATTAAATTATTATATTATAAAACATACATTAATCAACTAGCCCTATTTTATTCCTAGACAGGCTATTTAAAAATAGCTGATCTACTTTGAGTACTACTTTCTGCTTTTGCAATACTTTTATACTGTTACTCAAGGGCTACATTTTGAATACAAGACTTGTGCATGATACTTAAGTAAAGAATGCGAGTACTTTTCCCACTACATTGCCTAAGCACGCCAGTATTAGTAAAAGCACACATCACAGATAGATTTATAGAGTAATATAAGGCAACTGTAAATGTTTAAAAAGACGACCTGAAAAGTGAAAACCTGACGGCCGTATGCTAACACGCTAGCTTACTGCAGTTAGCCAGTCGGGAGAAAGCCTGGTAGGCGAGGTTAAAGCAGTTATACATTATCATAACATCCCATATTGATTTAAAACATCAATCCACTGTATTGCAACACACCATGACATCCGAGGCTATATAAACGTTTGCTTATTGTGGGTAAATTCGTTGTGTCTTGGTCACTGGTCTGCAGCAGATCCATCATTCATATAAATAAGTGAACCATTTCAATCTAAATGGGTTTCATATTGAAAGTGGCATTCTTTGATTTCACAAGCCATTGTTGACAGTTTGACACATTCCAACACAGCTTATTTAAATGCAGATTGCGCTTGTATGCTAATAGAGTCACAACTTCTCATTAGCTTTTCAGTCCATCATCATTCATGTAAGCTTTATAATTAGCTTCATACTAACATTAACATTAAATATTAACAGTACCATAGGCATACACATTAAGCAACATTATCTGTGCATAGAACGATACATTTGTTAATCAAACCAAATGTTTATTATACAGATAATCATACACATTGTAAACGTAGTATACAGTAGGCCTACATAAATGCAACATAACTTTAGGGTTTATTCTATAAACAATACGGCTAACCATCATCAAATAAAAGGGAAAAAATAGTCTGTTATTGAGAGATTATTCTATAAATAAAAACGAACTGTTTCATAGCATAACATCATCTTTTGTGAGACAGGACAAGATATTGAAATAGCGTACAATCTACACTTATTTAAACACCTTGGTTACATTCTGCACAATGGGTACTTTGAGTACTACTTTCTGCTTTTGGTACATTTTGATACCAATGCTTTTTTACTCAAGGGCTACATTTTGAATACAAGACTTGTGCCCGTATTGCATGATACTTAAGTAAAGAATGCGAGTACTTTTCCCACTACATTGCCTAAGCACGCCAGTATTAGTAAAAGCACACATCACAGATAGATTTATAGAGTAATATAAGGCAACTGTAAATGTTTAAAAAGACGAGCTGAAAACATGACGGCCGTATGCTAACACGCTAGCTTACTGCAGTTAGCCAGCCGGGAGAAAGCCTGGTAGGCGAGGTTAAAGCAGTTATACATTATCATAACATCCCATATTGATTTAAAACATCAATCCACTGTATTGCAACACACCATGACATCCGAGGCTATATAAACGTTTGCTTATTGTGGGTAAATTCGTTGTGTCTTGGTCACTGGTCTTCAGCAGATCATCCAGCTTCATTCAGCGCAGCATATGGGGTAAAAACGATGGGGTCCTTGTTCCTTCTCTCTGGGAAAGCAGGATAACAGGATCCAGGCGACCAAACATCTCGCCGTCGTCGCCGATCTATCAAGTACTTAAAACAAATGGGCTGAAGAGGTTTTAATTGTTCAATATTGTGTAACTGAGAAACACTTGTAAGCACGCTAGAAAACAGTTCCTCGTCCACAGTAGCATCTATGTTGCGTCGTCGTTGTTGTGGTTGTCTGTTGTGTAACTTGTGTTCCGTGTGTAGAGTAGCAGTTCCGCTATAGTAGTTTCGGGAGGGAACCAAACCAAGGGGCGGACCAGGCTTCAAAGCGGAACTAGTTTTAAAATTCGTTCTCAACCGGGGAATTCCATGTATCCCCGCCCCTTTCTATGTTGGTCCCAGAGTCAAAGGAAGAGAGGCCGACCGATAGGTGTCGCCCTTTCTTCTTTGACGATGGGTTCCCAGATTGGCAATCACCTGACCTGAAACCTTTTCACACAGACATTTGAACTGTATTTATAGTTTTTTATTCCTAAGAAATGTATTCCATTTGAACCCCGTATTCTCCCAGGAATATCCATCTGAGATTTTGGACACACTACTTATTTGGATAATTTAATTTAGTTTTATGCAGCACTGGCAATATGATGACATGAGACAAATTCAAACTTCTCATTCAATCTCAACCAAAAATGTTGGTTTTAGGAATGTATTTATGATTAAGTTCCGTAATTCTTTTATGCCTCTTTAATTTAGATTCTTGTGGAATATTATAATTGGACATTATAAGTGTGTTGTGCTCTTTGCGTGCGTGCAGAGCCGCCCATCATTGACGGGGACCTCCACTCCAACCGCATCGAACCGCTGGGAGGCAATGCCATTCTCAACTGTGAGGTTCGAGGAGATCCTCTACCGACCATTCAGTGGAGCAAGAAGGGTGTCAACATCCAGATCAGCAACCGCATTCGCCAGCTGGACAACGGCTCTCTAGCAATCTATGGCACAGTGGTAGGAAAACCTTTTAAGAAGTGTGTTGTGGTTGATACAGGTGCGATTATTTTGTGTTATTTTCAGTTAATAATTTAAATTGTTTGGGGTCTTTTCAGGGTGAAGATGCAGGGAACTACATGTGTGTGGCAACCAATGATGCCGGAGTGGTTGAAAGGAGTGTCACACTCACCTTGCAGAGTAAGGGTCTTTTATTGTTGTTTTATTTTATTTTTATTTTATCATGAATCACATTACATCGTACCTAATCTTAAAACCAAAATTGAGAATGGAAAATCAAATACATTAAGTCTTAACCTGTGCTTTCTATAAATGTCTTCTAAATCCTTCTAAGGTTTTTGAAAAACGTGTGTTTCTATGTCAGTGGTTCTCAAACTTTTTCTTGTCAAGGACCCCTAGGATTATATGTATTTGGCTGCCGACCCCCATCTCGAAATATTATGTATCAGGGAGTAGGGACCCCCCAGAAGCGAATATTTGAGTGACAAATGTTCCCTTTAAAAATATATATATTCAAAGATCTACAAGCTAGTGCCACGCTGTGAGCTTGTATATCTGCTATTTTTCAATAGCTAAAGTATAAAATAATTCCAGGTCTTGAATGGGATAAAGAGTGAAAGTCTTCTCTCTCATCCCAGGTACACCCAGCATCGTAGTGGAGCCGGTGGATACGGTGGTGGACGCAGGGACCACGGTGGTGTTGAACTGCCAGGCGGCCGGTGAGCCCACTCCAGTCATAGAGTGGTCCCGCCAGGGACGCCCTCTGCTGGCCAACGAGCGCTACTCGGTCCTGTCCAACGGCTCCCTCAGGGTCAGCAGTGCCCAGAAGGAGGACACGGCAGAGTACGAGTGTGTGGCCAGGAACCTGTTAGGGTCAGTGCTGGTCAGGGTCACCTTCACTGTACGAGGTGGGTCACACGTCTTGCTTTTTGCTTTTTTCCCCCGTTACATTTAGATTTTGTGCACCTCTAGTTCTCTAAAGCAAAGAGTACATTTTCTTTTCAAAAGTTTATTTTGTAAATAAAATAATGTTTTTAACTCTCCTACTGCCAGATTATTTATTTATTTATTGGGTCTGGCGCCATCAAAAAGCGGCTTACCTTGGCGACGTTATAGTAGATAGACAGACAGACATTTATTTATTTTTTTTTATTTTTTTTGGTTGTGCAATAGTGCACTTTGGTCTGCCAGGCAGCAGAGGGCGGCGTCATGCGAGAATGAATGTGAATTTGCCTGTTATGTGTTGAAGAAGAAGAAGACCAGTCACTGGCCATAGAGCCTTACAGCCGGAGGAAATCAACAAGGAAGTGAATTGTTCTCCGTTGATCTAACGCATAATGGATTTTTTACACCATCACCGCGGAAAATGTGTTTACAGTAGACGGCCGCGCGACCCCTCATCAGCTTACAGTCATCAGACGAACGAACCGAACGAGCGCCGTATTGGCATCGAGGTTCTGTAAAAAATGGGGCGAACGTTAACGTTCAAAGCGTGGGAAGAGTTAACATTTTACAAATAAACAAACAAATCCAAGAAATTCCATTAAAAAAAAAAAAAAAAAAATTAAGAAGTAGTGAAAATAGCCTAGTTCCCGAGCAAACGTCTAATCTCTCTTTTGGGTCTTGATCTAGAAAGTTTGGGAACCGCTGCTCTAAAGTTACTAGCTGCTGACCCATTGTGATTCTCCTATGTGGCGATAGTATTATTGCAACAATGCTACTATTAGGTTTTGTCAATTCTATTTTATATTCTGTAATTGTAGTAAAATTGTCAACCGAATAGCAATGCTCTTTTGTGCTCCAGTACACGGCGGCTATTCAAAGTGGACGGAGTGGGGACCATGCAGTGTGTCCTGTGGTGCCGGGGCCCAGAAGAGGCTGCGACAGTGTAACAATCCTCGGCCCGCCAATGGAGGGCGCCACTGTGCAGGGTTAGACGCTGAGAAACGCAGCTGCCAGGGAAAACCATGTCCAGGTAAGCATCCTTTGAAGAGACACAATCTACATGTACATGCATGTATTGTAGCTACACATGCATGCATCTGTGCATGCTTTCAGTTTCAAGTACATACACAAACATACTGCATGCGAATGTGTACAATGCGTTAAATATCAAGGTTGTACTCTTTATTGTGTGACAGTGGATGGTAACTGGTCAGAATGGTCCTCCTGGGAAGAATGCTCTCGCTCCTGCGGTCAAGGTAACAGGACCAGAGTCCGGACCTGCAGCAACCCTCCAGCACAGCATGGAGGCAGGCCGTGTGAGGGCAAGGCAGTGGAAGCCATTATGTGTAGTGTCAGACCCTGTCCGGGTGAGTCAGATCGCCCCAGCATCCTATTAAATATATACTCCAAATACACTGACTGTTAAATGCGACAATAGCTGTTTGTTTTCCCCATTCATTCATGCAGTCTATGTGTCTATTGAATACTGTTTGTACTGTATGTTTTTTTTTTTTACATGTATTGACTGTCTGCTATAGTGTCAGGGAACTGGGGTTCCTGGCTACCATGGAGCCCCTGTAGTGAGACCTGTGGTAAGGGAATGCAGACCAGAGTCAGACTGTGCAACAACCCCCCTCCTGCGTTTGACGGGCTGCAATGCGAGGGTCCAGACACTCAAACACAAGTCTGCAAGGACAGGCCTTGTCCTGGTGAGAAGGAAATGAATGTTTTAAAAGTAGTCACTTTCAAAATGGCATTATATAATGTTTTACCTAAAGGGCAAGGTCTCACCATCTGTCTTGGCCATGAATCCCTTTTATACCCATATATGGAGATTCCTGCTCTGAGTATCTGACATCACAGAATCCCTTTTATGCCCATATATGGAGATCCCTGCTCTGAGTATCTGACATCACTGTGATGTCACCTGTGATGTCACAGATGTGTCAGGGGAACCACTGTGTCAGGCATTACAGAGATACGGTCACATATTAAACTGCGACCTACGGTCGCAATAAATTAATTATTTGTCATTACTTTCAAAATTAAAAGCAGGGTTATTGCATAATCCTTTTAACCCCTACATTATCTCCTGCGGCTGTAGTCCAGTGGATGTGAAGTGCATTGTATATACATTTTGAAATGCAATAGGACTGAAACTGTAAGGTAACTGAAACCTGCTCCTCTCCTCTCCTCTCCTCTCCTCTCCTCTCCTCTCCTCTCCTCTCCTCTCCTCTCCTCTCCTCTCCTCTCCTCTCCTCTCCTCCCCTCTCCTCTCCTCTCCTCTCCTCTCCTCTCCTCTCCTCTCCTCTCCTCTCCTTTCCTCTCCTCTCCTCTCCTCTCCAGTGGATGGGAAGTGGTCATCATGGGTGAGCTGGGCAGCCTGCAGTGTTTCCTGTGGGGGAGGCACCAGACAGAGGACACGCCTCTGTGCTAGCCCCGCCCCTCAGCATGGCGGCAGGCAGTGTGAGGGCAACGACGTGCACATTGACTTCTGTAACAGTGACCCCTGCCCCAGTGAGTCTCCCCATGACTGAATCCACTCTCCAGCTAGGTTTCACATAATGACACTGATGAAGATACATAAGCACAATATGAATGCCATCAAACACTTTGTCTGTATATCTGTTTCTCTGTATGCAGTGGTGTAAATATACTTAAGTACTCTACATAAGTAAAAATTGTAGGTATTATATTTTTGAGCGGTGCAAACCGCTCCTATAGACCGATTATTTTTACCAAAATTATGATGACACTAATGATGTTGACATGAGTTAGCTAGACCAATGAAACACTTCGATTCTGTTGATTTGTCCATGATGTCATAGGCACAGAGGCACCCGATTGGTTCACCCTGATTTAGAACGCGTTTAGGCAGCAGAAAATACGTCATAAAAAATTATGTCATAGGCACAGAGGTACCTGATTGGTTCACCCTTTAGGCCAGAGAAAATAAACATGGTGTCCAATCAAATGCTTACTTGATTATGAATTGACCAAACTGAACAGACCAATGAATTTGAATTTCAAAATTGTATTAAATGAATATCACACATAAGCAGAGATAATAACCACACTTTTAGACAGACTGTGGATAATTTCACAGGTTATAAATGATAGGCAACTAATACAAGTTTAAAATACAAATAAACAGCTTTTGAAAAAAAACATTATGATGTCACTAATGATGATGACATGAGTTAGCTAGACCAATGAAACACTTCGATTCTGTTGCTTTGTCCATGATGTCATAGTCACAGAGGCACCCGATTGGTTCACCATGATTTAGAACGCGTTTAGGCCGGAGAGAATACGTCATAAAAAACGATGTCATAGACACGGAGGCACCCGATTGGTTCACCCTGTAGGTCATTGAATTTGAATTTCAAAATTGTATTAGATGAATATCACTGATAAGCAATAAAATAACCACACTTTTAGACAGACTGTGGATAATTTCACAGGTTATAAATGACAGGCAGCTAATACAAGTTTAAAATACAAATGAACAGACTTTGAAAAACTAAAATATTCATCTTCTGGCCTCTTCTCGCCTCTCTGGAGGCCTCTCTGGAGGTAAATAAGGTCACCTATCATTATGACACTCTTACAAGTTACAATCTGTAGCTTAGTCGACTAACTGATGAGAAATGACGATAAAGACTTATATAGTCTGAGCAGACCTCTAGACTGACATCATACACAACAAAAAGAATATTGCCATGCATGCCTATCAACACTGATTCGCGCAGGAATTAGTTTGCACCGCTCACTTCGCACGGGTGCGATTTTTACTATATGGATATCTTTACTACTGGAATATTTCCAAAGGACTGTACTTTTACTTCTACTCCATTACATCTCAAAGGCAAATATTGTACTTTTTACTCCACTACAATTATTTGCAAACTTTAGTTACTCGTTACTTCTAGATTTAGATTATTATTACAAAACTTACATTAAACACTTCAGCCCTATATACATTTGGGCCATTTGAAAATAGCCGATCTACAAGCTTAAGTAAAACATTTGAGTACTTTTTACACTACTGTCTATATGCCTCTCTGTATCTGTATCTTACTCTGTGTGTGTGTGTGTGTGTGTGTGTGTGTGTGTGTGTGTGTGTGTGTGTGTGTGCGTGCGTGCGTGCGTGCGTGCGTGCGTGCGTGCGTGCGTGTGCGTGTGCGTGTGCGTGTGTGTGTGTGTGTGTGTCAGTCCATGGTAACTGGGCTCCATGGAGTAGTTGGGGAAGCTGCAGCAGGACGTGTAATGGAGGCCAGATGAGGCGCTACAGGACGTGTGACAACCCCAGACCAGCCAATGGAGGCAGAGCGTGTGCGGGAGCAGACACACAGATACAGAGATGCAGCACAAGCAACTGTCCCGGTAAGTAAGTGTGTGTGTGTGTGTGTGTGTGTGTGTGTGTGTGTGTGTGTGTGTGTGTGTGTGTGTGTGTGTGTGTGTGTGTGTGTGTGTGTGTGTGCGTGCGTGCGTGCGTGCGTGCGTGCGTGCGTGCGTGCGTGCGTGCGTGCGTGCGTGCGTGTGCGCACGTGCGCACCATGTACGTCCATGACCGTGTTCTTGCAATTGATAATTGAATAAAATAATCGGTTAATAACAGATCCCGATTTTAGGCATGTTGAAGTGATGTTGAAGGTGAGGTATCCAAAAAATTTCACAGAAATTCAAAAATATTGAAAAGCTCACAATGCATCGCATCGGATTTTCAGAAAGGTAATAGATAGAATAATCGCTACAAAAAAACAAGGGCTAGTTGCAGCCACGGTGTGCTCATAGTGTATTTTGGGTGTGCCGTTGCAGTGGATGGTGCCTGGGGGGCGTGGCAGCCCTGGGGAGAGTGCTCAGCAAGCTGTGGAGGCGGAGAGAGAACTCGACTCAGAATGTGTAATGGTCCAACTCCTAGCAACGGAGGGCGGCTGTGTCCGGGAGACTCCTCCCAGCTGTCCAAGTGTAACAGCCAGGCCTGTCCAGGTAAGGGAGGGGTGTGTGTGTGTGTGTGTGTGTGTGTGTGTGTGTGTGTGTGTGTGTGACGTGGTTCTCAAACTTGGGGTCAGGACCCCAAGTGGGGTCCCCAAACAATTTTGTGGGGTCCCCAGATGATTAGCTTAATGTAAAAAAAAAATCTCACTCTACGGTAAACAAATATGAAGTAAGCAAGAGACAACGCCTCGCACTGCGAGGCTTTGTGAGCATGTAAATCTGATTTGTGGTGCATTTGTATGGGTGAAGTGTTTGTATTTTTATGTATGTTTTGTTTCTCAGGTGGGCCCCAGACGGCTCGTGGCAGCATCATAGGAAACATCAATGACATTGAGTTTGGCATTGCCATCCTCAACGCCACCGTCTCAGACAGCCTATCAGGAGGCAGAGTCGTACAGGCTACCATTTCCAACGTACCCAGGAACTTAGGTCAGTTTATCTTGTAGCAGTTCCTGTCGAACGTTTGCCAATTCCATGCAACCAATACAAGGCTGCTTAGCCTTCAGTAGATTCATACTCCACTTTTCGAGCCTAATTTATTTCATTTCGGCTCTGTCTAAACTATGATATGGCGTCATTCAGAGGATTGGGAGGAGGGTAACGCAAGGGTAACATCATTAATTCGGCTCCAAATAGACAGAGCCGAACCGAAATAAATTAGGCTCTAAAAGTGGAGTATGAATCGACCCTAAGGCTCGTAATAAAAAGGTTTTCTCTTTGCGTAACCTCTTAACCCAGGCCCAGCCATGAGGAAGCTGATCTCCCTTCTCAATCCCATCTACTGGACCACAGCACAGGAAGTAGGGGAGGCTGTCAATGGCTACACGCTGACAGGAGGCGTCTTCAGGAGGGAGACTCAGGTGGAGTTTGCCACAGGTAAGAGGCCGAAGCTCTGAATGTGTCTGGAATTTCTATTCAAGTGGAACATCTTTGAAAAATAATAACTTGTACAGATCAGATAATGAGATTATTGTTTAGATGTATGTAGCATCTGTGTAATGTAATTGTTTGTTGCTAGGTGAGATCCTGAGGATGACTCATGTTGCCAGGGGGCTGGACTCTGATGGAGCGCTGCTGTTGGATATAGTCGTGAACGGACACATCCTACAGCTGCCCTCACACGCTGACATCAGCATCAAGGTACAGAGGCCACTACCGTACATTAGAATACCGTACCCTTGTTAATCGTATTAGCTGCAGCTAATTGCTTACATTAGGGCATTCACGAATAGTGATTTTTTGTATTCTAATTATTCAACCTCAAAGTATTCGAATATTCGACAGGACTGGCCAAACTGTAAAATATTAAGTAAGCAAGAGGCGAACATTGTGAAAATAGACGATCTAACGCGAGGCGTTGTGTAGATATGCTATTTTCACAATATGTATCTGCGGAACCGAGTCACATTAAATGTAATACCTACAATTCCAAGTGCTTGTCAGGGAGTAGAGCATTAACACATTCATCCACCAGGGGCATTGACAACTCATTCTTATGACTTCCTATCTAGCCAAGCTTTATAAACTGTATATTATTTAAAGAGAAAATGAAAAAAAAAAAAATAAGCGAATATTCGACTTCGGTGAACAACGTTGAATAGTGACTTTAATATTTGAATATTCGAATATTTGGTGAATGCCCTAGCTTACATCACGTTGTAGTCAGTCTTATGCAGCCTGCCATGTTTTTACCCTGCTGTCGTTTCTTTTTTACTGAAACATGAAAAACAAATTGCTAAATCAGCCTAGGGTTAAACCACTATTGTTGCCACAGACGCCAGCAACACTTTAATGAAACATGAAATACCACCAAAGACATTCTATGCTGTAACACAGGACATTGTTCTAATGTGTTGTACTGTATGCAGGACTACACAGAGGACTACATCCAGACTGGACCGGGGCAGCTGTATGCCCTGTCCACACGCATGTTCAGCATCGACCGGGAGAGCGTGCCTTACTCCTGGAACCACACCATCACCTACGACGTGTCCAAGGGCAAGATGCCTTACCTGGTGGAGACGCTGCACGCCACGGCCATCAGCGCTCAGTACCACCCCCTGGAGGAGGTGCTGGAGTATAGCATTCATGCCACCATCGCCAGGGGTGAGATATCATGTTTTCATAAAGACTGAGTATCTAAACATTTAAGATCTACATCTGCTGTAGGTCAATGACAGTTTCAAGGGACCATAGTGGTGGTCTGGCTTATTAGTCCTATTGAATATGACTCACATTATTATATTACTGTAGAGAATGTTCCAAGGCATAGCGTAGTTTGTTAGATTTTTTGGATTCTGAAAATGAACTTGAAGAGTAGATTCTCATACAATGTCAACGTGACACATCACAATGCGTTGTAAGCTTGTAGATCATCTGTTTGAGCTATTTTTGGATTTATTCTAAAAGTCCATGACTTATTAACCATGCAATGATGTTTAGACAACATTGACTGAATTATTCAGGGAGCTTCGGTACGGTAAGCAGTTAACAGTTGAAAATTGTCTGGTCATGTACAATATATGGCTAATGCTGTGAATAAACAATGACATGTATTGATTCCAGTATGATTGTTTAATGAGCTTAATATTACACTCTGCAAACACCTTGAGGATCTCCTTCAATCTGAGCTCTCTGTTTTCCCTATATTTGTCTCTTTTATAAAACACCAATTACACAGGTGATCGCAGTAACCAGTGCCCTCACGGTTTCAGTCTGAATTCTGCTGGGCCCTATTGTGCAGGTAATGTGATAACAACAGCAACAATAATGATTTTTCTTTTCACAAAACTCATCAGATTTTTTTGCAACACTGATTTAAATTCATGTTTTAAGGTCAAATAATAGATTATAACTGTGCTTTTTCAATTCATCTAAGTATATACTGTTAATAATACTGCATCTGTTACTCTTGTTGTTGAGAGTGTACAAATGTAACCAAGTGGAGGGTCCATTTGGTTCCATATTTACAATCTTAAATGAATTTGAAGGATTTTACTGTGTACTTACTGACCTCTACATGTTGTGGCACACTGTGGGCATTGATAGTGTTTTGTGTGTTCATTGTTGTTTCTATTCTGCAGATGAGAATGAGTGTGAAGTGGGGAACCCCTGTTCACATGCCTGCCACAACGCCATGGGAACCTACTACTGCTCCTGTCCACGGGGACTCACCATATCTGCAGATGGAAGGACCTGTCAGGGTACTTAAAGCACACACAGCCTGTTAGCCTTCCATAGTAGCTTTCCGTGTACTGTGGACGCCTGTATTTCCATGTTACATATTCAGGCTGGCATACAGTACACAAGTTAACACATTTAGACAGATATCTGCGCATGCGCGATTGCACACACACACCCGCATACACACACACACACACACACACACACACACACACACACACACACACACACACACACACACACACACACACAAAGAATAAACGACAATACAATTAGTATTACATGAATAGAGAAATACATTTTAATTCATTGATTCATCTGTCCTTGATCTCAGATATTGATGAGTGCTCTCTGGGCGGGCACATGTGCCATGATGCACAGGACTGTGAGAACACTATTGGCTCTTACCGGTGTGTCATGCGCTGTGGGAGGGGTTTCAGGAGGACAGCAGATGGTCTGAGTTGCACAGGTACAGTAAACTAATGATACATTTATTTTCTTTGAATCTCAAAGTTATGCTGCTTTATTGTTGTTATTCATGCTTTGAAGGCTTGATAATGTTGATTATGCTGGTTTTTAATACCATTCATTTACAGATGTGAATGAATGTCAGGAGGCCAACCCATGTAACCAGAAATGTCTGAACACAGTTGGGAGCTATCGCTGTGCCTGTGAGCCAGGGTACCAACTCAGGAACCGCCGCTGTATAGGTTAGACAATTACTCTTGCACTGAACTACCCCATACACTTACTTAAGGAGTTTCCCCATTCCATAAAGGAAAAAATGTATTAATCTACAGTAACCTAACCTCTCCCTCTTTGTCTCCCCAGACATAAATGAGTGCAGACAGAGGGTTTGTCGCTCAGACCAGCAATGTAAGAACACACGTGGTAGTTACACCTGTATTGACCTCTGCCCCAATGGCATGACTAAAGGTGGCAACGGGACATGTGTAGGTGAGTGTTCAACTACTACTGGATGGAGTTCTCTCTCACTCAATTAACCTGGATAAATGCAGTTGCTAAATAGGAGGTGGACAGAGTAGCCAAAACCTGTGCTAAAATAAAAGTATTGTTACGTTAAATTACTAACGACTCAAGTAGAAGTAAAAGCTAAGACAGAGCACGGCAATACCTAGTGAAACAACTCAAGTACTGATTTATTGTTTAAATAATCAGAGAAAGGGTTAGAACCTAACTGAAATGTCTAAAATGTAACATTATGCTTGTGCAATAGAAATAAACAAAATATAAACCTGCCATGTGCAAATATGTCCAAAAATAGTGATACACAATAATAAATGTAATCTTTACAAAATAAATTGAAGCAGAAAGCACATTATATAACTATTGTATTTGGTATTCTGGCCATTCATTCTTCATTTTGTATCCTTGTTTTAATGGTGAAATTGAGTTATGTGTCATAAGCAATTTCCAGTCAGCGTCTTTGGTTGAAGTTTCTCTGAGACAATGAAACAAACAGAATGTGAATGTAATTATAACATTAATTGGTAAAATAAAAGCAACAGCATAATATTGCAAGATGTAAAGGAGTAAAGTGACTGACATTCACCATAAATATACTCAAGTAAAAGTGAAAGGTATATCCTATAATACTGACTAATTGGAGGACCGGACCACGTCATCGCACTCATGTCACTATGACTCAGCCATAACCCAAAGCATATCGCAATGCAGCTACGCCCAAAATATGTAGTGTGTTGTCTAACCTCAATGTGTCAGGTGCAAACAAATCAGTCAGCTTGAACAATCACTATGGAGTTGATATCCATGACCAAATATGGCACCAGTCGGCCGGCAGACCACAACAACAGAAGGGCAACATACAGTAGGTGTGAGAGCCCAAACCTCTAGTTGCATTAAACTGTTCTACTACTACTAAGGTTACTTAAGTGAATGCACCAGAGTTGATGTAACTCTTTGAAAAAGTGCCTTTAGCGAATAAAAGATTTTCTCTATACATTTTGTCACACATGGCTCCAGCCTCCAGTACACGTGCCTCAATACCCCAATATCAACAAATGATCAAAAGGGCGTATAACACTTGTTGTAACATGGTGGTATTAAACGCTGTGTCCTGTTGGCCTCCTGTAGACATTGACGAGTGCCGAGATGGGACCCATCAGTGCAGATACAACCAGATCTGTGAAAACACCAGAGGCAGTTACCACTGCACCTGTCCGCGGGGATACCGCTCTCAGGGCGTGGGGAGACCATGTGTCGGTATGTGCATTCTTTCTATTCCCACTTATCCCCACAATCCCACCCATCCCTCGCCAGACACATTCATAGTATGTTAAATAGCATGACAATGCGGTTTGCATCGATCCGGCTGGAAACAATATTTGCGCAAGTGTGATAAAGGTGAGTCTAAGGTGTGTAATGACATAAACTGCAAGTAGAATACTTGAAATATTTTGCCCTGGTTGATCCCCACCAGACTTCTATCACCCATATCACCCTTAACCCATCCCATCATCTGCATTGCTTCTGCCAGCAGAATCCTTTTTTTCTCTCTCTCTGACTCACCTCTGTTTAAATCACTGTTTAATCCTGCTATTTGTCACATCGGCCTGACATTACATGCTGCTGCTACTGCTTGCTTACATCACTATAACACTGCAAAGAAGACCCCCCCCAAACTAACTCAATATCTTTCAGAGGACTAACATATTATATAAGGTCCCTTAATTAAAGAATTTAAATTGATATTAATTCCATACATGGTCAGATAAAAGTAAAAGACAGGATAAGGAAGGACCAGATGAATGGAAAGGTAACCTGAAAATGAATGACCAGCACCACTGTCTCTCATGGCTCTGTCACTGTCACCTTTCACTCTCTTTCACCTTTCCATTTTCAACCTCAACCTCATACTGGCTACTTCTTTGAGTCGCTATGCTTTTGTAATGGCATACATTGACTGTCTCCCACCCCCCCATGTGACATCATTAACACTGGAATTTGATGTCTGTCTTTGTATAACATGCAATGAATTGGATATTGCACCTTACATCAAAGATTGGTACATTTATTTACATTTTGTTTTGATTATTTTCCCATAGAAAAGAATGTCAAATTATCATTCACAATCACAGTAATTTGAAGTTATCATCTTCAAAATCATGCTAACGTTTTCATTTGATATGAGAGGTATTAATGTTATTCTCTCATTCAAATCATATGAATGTATTCATAGTCTCAATACATTTCTGTCTTTGGGACATGAAAATGTATTGTCATGCAATGGGGTAATTGACATTTCCCCTTTTCTTTGTCCCCTCTCATCTTCCTCCTCTATTTTCATTGCATGCCCTTTCTCATTACCTTAATTTATGGCTCTGTCCTTTTTACTATTTTATCATTCACCTCCCCTTTGATTACTCCTCAACCTCAATATTCCCTTACTTCCTCCACTATCTCTACCCCCTCCTTTCCTTCCGTCCACCTTCTATGCCATCTTCCCTTCTTTCCCTGGTGCTGGTCTTTCTTTGTGCTGAGGGCAGACATTAATGAGTGCCAGCGGCTCCCTCAGCCCTGTGCCCACCAGTGCGTCAACACTCCGGGCAGCTTCAAGTGCACCTGCCCACCAGGGCGCCATCTGCTGGGCGATGGCAAGTCCTGCGCTGGGCTGGAGAGGCTGCCCACCTATGAGAGCTACTCATATGGCTACCGGGCCTCCCAGTCCTCCCCCGAGCAAAGCTCCCATCAGCGCCTGTACCACAACCTGGCCTCTCACAGCTACCACTCCTATGGAGCCAGCATGGGCCAGCGCTATAGGAGTCGTAGCCGCAGAGAGACCCGCACACAAGACCCACAGTGGGGCGTCCTCGTCTGTCCACAGGGGTTTGAGGCCAGGGGTGGCTTCTGCCTAGGTAACTATAGAGGATAGGCAGGACTAAGATGGAGAGAGGAGATCATAGAAATGTTTTGATGAATCTGTTTGCTGTGCTTAACTTTTCTGCTGCTTTACGGCGTGTTTGACTATGTTGTGAATATGCGATTATGTAAACTAATCATGCAGTTTTATCCTCTGATTGTGTCTGAATTGTTGTGCACTGTGTGTGTGTGTGTGTGTGTGTGTGTGTGTGTGTGTGTGTGTGTGTGTGGGTGTGTGTGTGTGTGTGTGTGTGTGCAGATATCAATGAGTG
The DNA here is from genome assembly GCF_963921795.1 of Nannobrachium achirus. Classification (NCBI taxonomy): domain Eukaryota; kingdom Metazoa; phylum Chordata; class Actinopteri; order Myctophiformes; family Myctophidae; genus Nannobrachium; species Nannobrachium achirus. Next base: position 30,139,328 of record NC_137810.1, on the reverse strand, counting down.
TGAGGTGAGGGACACGTGTCAGCATGAGTGTATGAACACCCCAGGGAGTCACAGGTGTCTCTGTCCTGCTGGTTACCGACTTATGACCAACGGCAAGACATGTCAAGGTAAGAACCTCTGATCCATCCACAGGTATCCAGGCATCTGACCATACTTCGTTGATCGGAGTCCCCCCAGGGGTCTATACAATAATACAATATTCTTTTACTCCCGCCACCAATTATCTTTGCAGAAAATATGAAAATATTGCTACTGCTCCTACCACTTTTGTCCAAACCTCAAACCATAATTTGGGGAACAATGTCAGTCTAGTCAACTAACTGAATCGTCCAGGTGGTGTAACCATCATTCAAGGAGCGATTTTGTAGACTAGACCTTCAGGACATCGGGCTGCTACACTGCCCTCACACCAACTTTACATCACATCTCTGGGTTCGTAGGCAACCTGGGCCTGGTGGAGACCTGTGCTCTGAGGAGCACACTTTTCTAATTGTTCTTGTTTTCTATGTCTACAGACATCGATGAGTGTCTGGAACAGAATATTCAGTGCGGAGCCAACAGGATGTGTTTCAACATGCGAGGAAGTTACCAATGTATTGACACACCTTGTCCACCCAACTACAAGAGAGACCCAGCCACAGGGTAAACACTTGATAACAATCAGTCTATTCTTTAAGTCTACTTATCGCAAACAGATTACTAAATTCTCAGGTTTGGTGGAGAAAGGAAATAATGCCTGTTTAAATGCCCATGGGGAGGAACTGTATCACTCAAATACCTCAGGCCATAACATCGTAAATCTATTAATGGATGCATTAATTTATAAATCCTGTCTCTCTCTGTGATTTCTGTAGATTCTGTCTGAAGAACTGCCCTCCAAATGACGTGGAATGTGCCCTGAGCCCCTACGCCCTGGAATACAAGCTGCTGTCACTACCTTTTGGCATTGCAGCCAATCAGGACCTAATTAGGCTGGTGGCCTACACCCAAGACGGTGTGATGCACCCCAGAACCACTTTCCTAGCTGTGGATGAAGACGTCACGTTACCCTTCGCCCTGCGAGATGAGAACCTTAAGGGAGTGCTGTTTACCACACGGGCATTACGAGAGCCCCACACATACCGCATGAAGGTCCGAGCTCTGTCCTTCAGCGAGGACGGAGGCATCGAGTACCAGACAACCTTCATTGTCTACATTGCCGTGTCCGCCTACCCCTACTGAGAGCACTTTACATGACATAAAAGAAGGGGGGCGGTGAGAGGTCGCGGCCACCATGCAAAGCACCACTGAGTGCAAGCGTTAGTGGCGACTGGCTGTGTGTGGTTTGAAAAGGATGCTGCATCAGTCAACAGACTGAAAAAAAGAAAAAACAAGCAAAAAAATGTACTTGTTTGGAGTGTGAGGTCACTATGGGAGTACAACACTGCAAACTGAGAATGGATATAGAATGGGAAAAACGCAAGAGAGAGGCTCTTTTGGTTAGAGGAAAATGGTTATTTATTGGCCCCATCCCCTGGAATCCTGTTCATTTGAAATATTCAGGACTTTGTCATTCAGAAGTTGTTTTTCTTGTCTTGTCCCCCTTGCCCCTATAGTTATTTATGGTAGACCAAGTCCTCAGGGCCAATAAATCCACCACTGGCCCAGAATGTAGGTCCAACCCTCCTTATCTGACACGACACTAAAATAATCCTTAATTTAGTCTATAATTACATCTACCTATGATTAACTTATTGGGAAGTGCTTGAACGTGAAAACGGGGCAGTCCCACCTTTGCCATGCCATTGTATGAAACATCACGCAAAGAAGCAACAATGTGACTACAGGTGAAGGAGCTGTTCGTTTCATTAGTATAATATGGTGCTCATCTTGGCAAGAGAAAACTTGACTGTCAAACACTCATCCTCAGGTAATTGCCCATCATAACACAAGATTGCACAATGGGATCAGATAAAGTAGTTAAAGCATCATCATAGTCATATTCCATCCAATTACCAAGATGTATTCTATTTTTATGTGTATATAGGTGTTATTGTTTTCTGATAATGTATTGCTATATTGTACTGTATTCATTTTTTATATAAAAAATAAAAAACCTAATAAAATGACAAATATACACTCAAACTCTGCATTAGTATCTGCAACACAACCTCTAGAAAAAGTGTTCCATCATTGTCAGTTCATCAACATTTTGCTATACTATGAAAACATTTGAACATTTATGCTTGTGAATGAATATATGACAACCTTTACAGTATAAACAGCTTTCACCTTTTTTATTTAATTTGAAAAGCACAAACATAAAAAAGGAATATGAGTAAGGCAGTTGTACATCGGTTTAGTATGTATGTATTATAATCTTGTTCGAACACTGGCTTGATATACACACGCTAACAACATTGTTTTTCTTTCTTTTTCATTCTTGTGTTATGCTAGCCAGTACTTCATTAGAATCTAGTATCTAATGTATGGATGCATCAACACTGACAGTATTATTTAAATCATGAAATTCCATGTCTGATATCAACTAAATGATTATATATTAATTTGTTATTAAAAAATATGTTGATGCACTCATGATGTATCAGGAAGAACAAGTGCTTGATTGGAAATGAGTGGAAAGAACACCAAATTCCCCTTATTCGTTCGGAAACTTAACATGACATTATCATAAGTGTTATATGTGAGCAAAACACCTGTTAACACTTGGACAAGCTGACAGTGTTATAACTCATTTGGCAACAAAGGCGATCCACCAAATAAGGCAGAAAAAGTAAAATGGTGTAGGTCTCCCCCTGCTTATAAAAAAAAGTAAATTAAATGAACGAAGAGAATATCAAATTAAACTCCATTTCAATGCAGGATATTGGAATTTTCCCGGCAAAGACCCAAAGCATGTTAAAAGGGACAAATGCACGCAGGCATGAAATGCTTGAAATTATACATAAGTTAAGTGAGAGGGATCATGCAAGTATTTGAAAGGTAAGATGACTTAATTTTGTGCAGTTAAATTTCCATTATGCACTGGGACTAAAATATGAATTGTCTGAATGGTCAGGCTATTGCACAAATAAATAGCTATCAAAAATGGTGAGACAAATCAGACTTAAATCCGACCATTTTTTTCCCCTTTAAATGAGAATTCTCATGCCGACACCATTTTCCTGAAAGTGAAGGGGCACTTCAAAATGCACCTCCGATTAAATGTAATAGCAGAGCCAGTTAATGCCCTGTAGAGTATATTTTTGAGTGGACATGAAATAGCAATGAAAATAGACATTAAAGTGGGATTAATGATCGAGATAGCAGACTGTGCTGCATCATGGGTACCACCACCAGGAAGCCTCCATTAAACACTTTAGCAAAGAATACATAGTGATGGTAAACAAATACTGTTTTCTGGGAGTTTTCCTGAGAGAAAGCTGAAAACATTAAGCATTTGTGGTGTGTGTGTATTCGTCTACAGTAGCTAGTGTTGAAACTATTCTGTTTGTTGTCAAAACAAATCATGCCCGTCAGCACAAATGTATGTAAATGACAGTTTTTCATATGAGACTATATTGTACAGGTGCATATACACACTGTATATACAGTATGTATGCATAGTGTATACATATATATACACAGTATACACACACAGTGAGGAATAACATTTGATAGACTGGATCACGCAGGAGGGAAATAAACAAAATCTGATTTCTTTTTTACAAAAAGTGACCCAGATTTCATTTGCCGTTTCATGTCATACGGTCTAAGTCACATTGGGTTGAGAATCAGATTTGCTTTATTTCCCTTTGTTACATATCCATCAGATTACTTTGTGTACCGAACCACTGCAGTCTCAGTAAGGTGGGGTGTAGAGAGATCCTGTGTTAGACCGTCTTCCTGGCTGTTAGTACCCTGACGATGCAGCCCACTCCACCTGCTGACAGTGCCTGCGAGAGAGGAAAAAACACATTACTGATGGAGTGGTTTAACTGGATATTGTTCCGTTATAATGTTTAATCTTTAAACGTTAAGCCTACCTTTTCATGCCACTGCAGCAGGACTGCACTACTGTTCTCTGATGGTTTTTCAAAGCCTTTGTAGATGTACTTCATCAGCAGGTCCACTCCGTTCTTGTCCAGGGACTGCACTCCTTTCTCTATGTCACTGCTTTTGAAGGCGCTGAGCACTTTGAGCACCAAACCTTCAGCACGATCCTTGAGGGTAACAAGTGAGAAAATTAGGTCTTTACCTAACCTAGGAGGGGCTGCAGTTGAATACAATTTCTTCAAAGAAGCAGATCCTGCACACCGTCTCAAGCATGCAAATAAAAAGGTTTTTATTCAAAATGAGACATTTTATAACAAGACAGTAACCTTCTCTGGTCGTTGAGAGACCTGAGGAAGAAGCTGTGTGAATCGAAACGTTGCAAGACAGTCAACAGGATCTACTTCTTTGTTCTAATGCAATCTCTTTCTGAAGCACCTGCTCCAAAAAAAGCCTTTTCTATAAAGTGTGCTGAAGAAGCCCATTTCCTGATTCCTTAGCATGCGTGATGTACAAGTACATCCCCTGCTAGTATGTCACAAGGATTACTCCCAAGCCAGCCCTAGATGCAGAGTGCCAAGGAGGGAGGCACTGGTACCATTTTTATAGTCTTTAAGTTTGGTATGACTCTGCCATGGGATTGAACCTTCCAGCCAAACACTCTAACCACAAGACCACTGAGCTGATATTTTTATTGACTGCATTAGCAAAACACAAGCCAGTAATTTTACTCTTGTTACAAGGAGAGGACCAGGTAGTGTTTTTCAGATGGCTATGCTTAGAACCCCCTAGACTAGACCAAAGAGATTTCCAGATTTTTCTCAAGACAAAGAACAAGCTAATAGACTGAGCAAGGGTAGTAGAGTTTGTGGTTGTTGTGATGTAATTATTGTATGTAATACAATTTATGTTCACACTGTTTCACTTGTGTTGGTCAGGTAATTACGGTATGTGTTAAGTAGCTTCATCAGTATGACATTCCACATGCCTTATACAACACCCAAGCAGATATGATGGACAAGTAGACCCAAGCAAATGCTCGATAGCAGACACAATTAACTAACCTTGACGTTCTGGTTCTTTGTGTTGATGGGTGGGTTCTTCAGAACAGCGTGTAAAGCCTCTGTGAGATTCCCTGTGCAAAGAATGTTAAGGAAGCATAACATTCTGTACAATTTAGGCATTTGTCAGACACTCTCATCCGGAGCAACATACAAAGACCATGCTTGGCGTAAGTGTTAAGATCGAGGCATGAATCATATGAATTACATTTACATGGTAAATGGTCAAGTAGTGCAAAGAAAACAATGAACTGCAACAACGTTACTGGGATAACAGGTAAACAAATTTAAACCTAGCTTCAGTCTTGAACATATGTAAACAACAGTACTATCTGTGGTCAAGCAAACAGCATCACATATAGCATATGTTTAGTAATTAAATCAACATATTACATTTGCATAGTATAACTTGCATACGCCCTCTCTGACACAGGAACTAGAACTGATGTTTACCAAGGTATGATACACACTTATAAGGTAATATGGAATAGCTGTACTAACTTCCTCTTTTTAAAAGGCCTATACATTAAATAAAAGGCTGAATAGCTTGCAGGCTAACTGTTTGTTAGAAGGCAAACGTTTACATCTTTAACGTCCTTGTGGGTGTTTGCTGTAGTATGTGTGTAGAACCACAAGAATAGTATTCAGCATTATTCAGGAGCAGCAATCCTTGGAATGTGGGCTGTTTTAGAAAGACAAGTCTGGACACAGTGATTGGTTGCAAGAGCTTGTCATCTTGTGGATGTACTAGACGCCTATCAATGAACTCGAACGAAAAGAGTTATCGTTATCGTCTAATAACAGTGCTAAGTATTTAAACAAAGACATTACATAGGCATGCAGTCAAGTGTGCCATTTTGCACACTGTATAATTCATTGAAAGGATATTGTCTGATGAGTGAATCAACCTCTGCCTCGTCAGGACCCACTTGGTTTTCTCCTCCGTCCTCCTCGTCCACGAACTTGTTCTCGTCGTATTCGTCCACGTCCACTCGCCTGAAGCGGTCGGACACCGTGTTCTTCGACATTTTTGCGTCTGGGTGTTTTATTTGGGGTAAAAAGACGTGAATTTCAGCTAGAATCCCGGCCTATCGCTAGTCCTTTCTATGGCTCCCTTCTTCCTTTACCTCTGGCCTCTGCCTGTAGTGTACTTCCGCCTTCATTCGCCTATCCGCGCCCCCCAGTGGTTACAATCAGTGGTGTAAAGTAATTAAGTACATTTACTCAAGTACTGTACTTATAAGTAGAGTTTTGAGTTGAGTTACTTTTACTTATACTGGAGTATTTCCAATTATCAGTACCTCTACTTCTACTCCACTACTGCACCTCAGAGGTAAATATTGTACTCCACTGTCTGCAATTATTTGAAAACTTTAGTTACTAGTTACTTTATTGTTAGTATTACAAAACATACATGAACCACTTCAGCCCTATACATTTTGGCCATTAAAAATAGCCGATCTTCAAGCTCACATCTTTGTAGATCTACTATTTTTTAATATATTTTTTTCATTTTCAAATGATTTGTATACATTTTATACATTTAAAAACTTGTGAAATAGGACATTCATTCTACATATAAATTAGTACTTTCGGTACTTTAAGTATATTTTGATGCTAATACTTTTGTACTCCCACTCAAGTACATTTTGAATTCCAGACTTTTGTATTTTTTCCACCACCACTGGTTACAATGTGAAAATGTGCTTTCGTGCTTTGTAGTTGCAGTATGTTCCCACTAGGAAGCAGTACAACCTAAGTCAAGACATGAGAGCGCGAGAGACCCACAGATAGCCTACTAAAATTATATCCTACCTTTCATACTGGTGTTATCCTTACAAAACCAAACGCACTTTTTTAAAGCAGGTTTTTAATTTATGTTATTTTACATAATTGGATTGCAACATTAAAAGTGACACATTTCTTTGTTCTATTTTAATTGTATGTCTTAGTTTTGACAATGTATAAACATGTTTCCCATTCCAATATAGCTCCATTGAAATGAAGAGAGAGAGAGAGAGAGAGAGAGAGAGAGAGAGAGAGAGAGAGAGAGAGATCCTCATCCTGGCACTACACAGGCAAGTTAAAACCAACAGCAGTCATGCATAGGAGTCTCTCTATCTATACAGTAAAGTTAACAATCTTTTTGACCAGCAAGCTAAAGAGATATCAGTCACCCTACACCACTAGATGGTATCATTATTCTTTACAGACAGCATACACAAATCAACTATAGACCCCCAAGCATAGACCTACAAAACATCAGTAGGCTACTGGCTGTATGATATCATTGTATGTGCTTGTGAGTTCTCCTGTTATCCTGTTATCTATTTATCCAGGCCTCCACTAAATGACTGGTGAATTCCATGATTGTGCTCCTTTGTGTTTACCTGACTTTCGCCAGATGGTGGCAGCATTGCGTTGCATTGCTTTAGCGTTAAGCTCTGTCCACACCGGCGAATTAGCGAAAGCGACGTGAAAAAGCGAACCAAAAAGGCGAAGAATTCGCCATTCGCCCTTTTCCATACACACCAAAAAGCGACGCGAATATGCGTATAATATACGCTTAATTCGCCTAAAAACGAGGGGGCGATATCTGCCTGCAGCCCTGCATAGCCACAGGAGAAAGGAGAAGAGAGGAGAGAGGACAACGGAGACAGGGAAACAAATAAAACAATGGAAACTACATCCTCAAGTGATGATGAGACCTGGCCGTGGTTGTTAGCCTATTAAATAAGAAAAAGAACAGAAGAGACAAGTGACAACACGCGTTCTCCGTTCCCCTCCCCTCAGCTCCGGCCGGGGCATAGTAGACAGGTTCGGTCAGTGTTTTTATCATAGCCGGGTCGGACTCGGAATGGCCGCATCACCCTCGGAATACGGGGCTGTCAATCATTATGTGTATTACCCGAGAGGACCCAGAGGACCCGTACTGTGTGTGTAGGCTGCTTTTTTATGCAAACTGTAAAGCAATCAATCAATGTGTGTGCGCGCGCTGGCGTGCGCTATAAGGAACGAACTGGAGTTCTGTTTAACGTGTGTGCTGTGTTTAGGCTGGCCTGACCTAGGATCATGGTCTGTTAGCCGTGAGGCAGCGAGATGAATGGCTGTGTAACAGAGAGATGATAATGCTGGTCTGGGATCAGTTTAAACAGCAGGGGGAAAAGATATTGGTGCGTGCGTAATGCATGCGTGATGCGAAAGCAATGAGAAAGCAGCCGCGACCGCGTACAAGTTAAACCATGATTTACCTCTCTGTAGTTAGAAAATAGCCTAAAAGTATTCCTTTTAATCTCTGGCTTTTGTTTCGATCTTAATATTATAGATTCCTTGGTAGCCTTCTTCTGCCTGTCAATCAGTTAACAGCGCACGCTGCACGGCAGCAGTGAGTTACATGAAAGAGGGTTTTTTAATAATGATTAAATAGTCGGGTCTCTCGGAAATAAAAGGATTTCGGGACAACATGTCACGGGTTTCGGTCTGTAAAAAAAGAAAGTCAGTGTAAAGTAACTAAAAGTAGCCTACATTTACTTGAGTAGCCTGTACTTGTAGGTATTTGTACTTGAGTCGAATTTCCAGTACTTTCCTTCTAATCCACTCATTTCGGATCCTATTGTAGGCTATTTAATACCCAGCGATTTATTTTAAAACATTAGTCTTTTTGCAGATATAAAGTAGCCTACAATAACAAACACATAAACCATGCTTTTACCAGTAATAAGACATTCGAGTAGGCTACTTTTCCCAAGCAGCCACGCAGACGAGACACGGAAAAGGAGAAAGACACTGTTCCCCTCGGCCAGTCGGCCTCAATGTAACGTGAAGGTCCCTCCACCATTCTCTCTCTCTCTCTTGAAATAGGGTAGAGTGAGCTTACTTTGATACAGAGAGAGAGAGGAATTCGCCTTTGAACGTTCGCTAAATTCGACACAAGGGCGAATAAAAAACAGACGCCTTTTCGCTTTTTCGAAATTCGCGTTTGGTGTGGATGCTTCCATTGACATTATAAGGTTTTTAAAAAAAGGCGAATTATACGCTAATTCGCTATTCGCCAATTCGCCCTCTGTGTGTACGGACCTTTACGCACTGCTGCAACTATCTGGCGAAAGTCAGGTTACCTTTGTGTTACTGGTGTTAGAATGAATACTGCAAAGTGCCCTCTTGGACGGCCCAATGGTTTAAAAAACAAATAAATACCCATGCCCATACTTTTGCTCAATGTGCAAGATATTGCCCTTACAGTGGAGAAAATATGATTGAGAAGCGCTAGGTTGCCCTTCCAGTAGAGAAAATATGAAGTGTGTCCACTATATGGCACCCTGCCAGTGTAGAGTGCCATACCTTCTGTCATGCTCGAAAAGTATTTGGCCTCTACGTGCTCCTACGTGCGAGACAACGTGCCCTCATGAGTGCAGCTGATGCCCTTTTTATAAAAGAATTTCACCCCTGCTTGGCTTGTCCTCAGACAGCCGGAATCTACAACTGGGCCCCAGGAAACTATATTATCAAATTTGCAGATGATTCAGCGACAGCTATCCTTTGTTTAATGAATAAAATGAAGTCATCGTCCTAGTTCATCTCCCATTGCTTTGGACTTCCACTTGGAATAGTGTTTGTGGCAATAGCATAAATGCCTGGCCTTCTTCCTCTAGTTGGACAAGGAAGTCTCCAGAAGAGTAATAAGTCAGGGATGATCTGGGTGTTGCAAAAACAGCTCATCTCTATGTGAGACAGTGAGAGTGACTTCCTGGTCCTGATGCTAAAAAAAAAGAAAACGTTAAAAAAAGAAAGAATAAGAGTCTTCGATTAATCGAAGAGTTCTTCAATGAATTGAGTACACAGGACCTCAATTGAAGCCATAGTTTTTCTTGGCAAAATCCTTTTAGAAGACCTTGTTACTATGAAAAACTCCACCGGCTGTCTGTCTGTCTGTCTGTCCGTCACGTCATGTCACGTCACGCCACACTTTTGATCCTTCTTAACACTGGCACCGTTGGCCCTATCGATGCCAAACTTTGCACACACACTCCTTGGATGGCAAATCCCAACCTCTGCCCCTGATTTCTCACATGGCCCTCTTCTAGAGCCACCATCAGGCCGATTTCTGCAAAACACATTTTTGGACACTCTACACGGTATCTCTAAAGTCATGTCATCGACATGGATCATGTCCCATTTCCCATATTCCCTCCTGATTGGCTATGATTGTCTTCTAAAGTTTGTATATACGATCTGACGGTCACTTATCTCCCGATTAGGGAGTCTTGGTATTGGTATTGTATACTTTACTTCCCTGTACCTGTCTACTGCAAACTGTTAATAAAGTATTCAATCAATCAACCAATCTTCTGTTGGCGATACTAGATCACCTTTAGTCAGGTCAACTGTATACAGAAGGTGTTTAGAAATACAGACTATGATGCCCACATTTCTATTCGATCAACTCCTGTCTGGCAGGGGGAATAGAGTCCTTTTGTAGGGGGTTACAAGAGTATGGGCTGACCTTTGAAGAAAAAATTAAAGGACTCCCGCGCTTCTTCACTTGCAATTAAAAATGTATTTATTGGGAACATGAATACGTTTCAGTACACAGACCTTTGTGAAAGTCTGTGGAAATGTGGTTCCTGGTCCCAATAAATATATTTTTATTTGCAGGTAAAGCAGATAGCGTTAGTCCTTCTTCGACCCATGGGGAGAATAATGTCTATCTAACATCTGCAGCAAATGACAGTGATGAAACCTGACCTATGGTTGGATTCTGAGCAGATAGCATGAAATCAAATCAGTAATTGCATGTGTGTGAGGGTGTGCTTGCGTGTGTGCGTGACTGTGTGTGTGTGAGGGCATGCGAGCATGCGTGCGCACGTGCATGTGTGGGCATGCAAATGCTTGTGACTCACTTCATTCACGACTCTTTTAAAGGTTGCAGTGGAAGTATTTATTTTACCGGGCTGGTTATGGCTGAGAGATTGCTGGTCATCCATGGTGGTCCATCATGATAGATAGGCTTTTAAGCCAGAGCTTTATCTCATGATGTCAGGTCAACGCCTACGCCAGTGAAAGCATTTACGGGAAGTAAGCTGAAATCTCCACTTTGCTAATGTACTGTATTCATTTTAACTGTAATCAGACAGATCATTTGTCATAAACAAATCATTGCATCCTCTTGACCAAACCTTTACATCATGGACAAATAACCAACAGTGATCTTGAAACCTTTTTATCTTCAGAGCTAAAAATGACAAATGTACTCTCTCACCCTACTTATTAAAACGTATTGCTTCCAGAAAAGTTTTTGGCAATAGGCTCATTATTTATTTTGGGTCTGGTTTAAGAAATCAGATCCAAAAAACTATCAAAGACAGAGCCTTGTTCTCAGGACTTCTGGGGGAAGTGACACACCTGCTGTACTGGATATTACTGTAAGTTTTCGTATTTCCAAGTGCACACTGTCTAGACCCCTGGCACTTTGCCTCAGGAGGTGCAAGGATAACACAAACACACACTATTTCCCATCTGGTCAACACATACTGTCTGGACCGCCCCCTCATATCTCCTGGGGCAGGCAGGTTCCGGCCTGTCCGGCCTGTGTCAACTCTCGTCATGAGAAAGTTTTGCTCACTACGCTGGACATTCCAGCGGAAGTATTTGAGGCCCTGTAATACAACCAGAATAGTAGGATGGTGTCACAGAGATGAGAGATGGAGGTCAATACACCTGACATCCCCCCCCCCCCCCCCCCCTCCCAAATACATGTTTAATGACCTCTACTGATACTCAGCTGGATTTAGGAACTTCTGATTCTGAGGTGCATTGATTGATTGAATTGATTGAAGAATGTATTAGAAGTTTGCAATAGGAAAAAGTATAGTTTAATTACAGCACAAATCACTGGTACAAGGCTAGGGATTTGCACTCCTTGCGGAAGGGCGTTCCACATGTTGGTGGTATAGCTGGAGAATGAATTAGAGCCTTTTATTGTGTTACATCTTGGTTGAACATGATTAGTGGAGCTGCCTCTGGTGTTGTGATCGTGGACATCTTGACCTTTAGGAAGTAGTTTGTCAGGTACATCTTTGAGGTGTAGTGTATCTTGTACACCAGGCCCATTGCAAGCTGCTGTCCTCTGTCAGCTACTTTGAGCCACCCCACGCTTTTGTGGTGATAATCGGTAAGGTGGGCCCGAGGAGGAAGACCAAGCACATCAAGCACATCAACCCCTCCAAAATTACACACACGCACACACGCATGCATAGTGTCCCTCCCTTGCCATTTCTCCCTCTCTCTCAAACACACACACACACACACACACACACACACACACACACACATGCGTGCACTGGTCATGAGTGTCCTCACTGCGGGCTTTGTGGTTTGCCACAGCCCGTCTGTGCTATGTGAATGACTCAACACATCAAAAGCCAAGCATACAGGCACATACAGGGCCATCACGTGAATGTGCACTTTAACAAGTATGGAAAACATTTGACCTCCTATACAGTCAACCGAGACAGGCAGGCATTTCCGAGGCGGCGCAGCATTGAATGTCTGCTGGGGTTTCACTGGAGGACAAACACAGCAAGAGACATTTCCTAGCCAAAGAAAAGAGCCTCCGAGACTTGCACCGCAGCAAAGTATCCTAAGTACATAATTAGTACTCTCATATGATGGAATATTGCTCTTGCATGATTCTTTAATTGGGGAATGTAATGATTTACCAGGTGATGAGTTTGAGCAAGTAAAGTCTGAGTCTGTGGGTGGCTGCCCTTGTCGAGGTGAAAGAAGCAGTTAACAGACTTGTGCTGTTTTGTAAAACTCCTCCGGAGCCATACATTTGCATATTTCATGGCCTGGCGCCAAGCATAGCAAAAAGTGGACCAACGCATCAAATGCACTTCCAGTAACCAATGTCATAATAAAGGTGAGTATGGGCCATCAGTAGAATCAGTAGAGCAATAAGAATGGGGTAAAACCCCAAAGGGGCAACACAAGGGATGTAGAAACAAAAGGGATTGAGCAAGTGAGCAGGGCGACAAACACACAGGTCTCATGGGCTTTTTATCGCCTGTCCATAGGGGTTTTCGATGAGCATATAACACACTGCTGTGCTGGCATCATCTAGAAATAGAACATGTACAGGTAAATTTTTAATACAAGCTAAAACACAGCAAAACGGCAGAAAGACCCTGCCATAGAGCATAATTAAAATGATCAATGTAGTGCAAATGTCTTCACGTTCACGTGAATTTAAGATTTTTCAGGGGACTTTTCATTTCCTGAATACTTTAAAGATATTATTTGCCAGTGCTTTTCTCAACCTTATGAAAGTAGCATGGCCCCATTGAGGTCATCCAGACAAAAGGACTAGCATAGGAATCTTCTTTCCTATCTCTTGAGGATCCTGTAATGAAAGCTACACTTTGACTTTGGAACAGTACACTAGAGTATGTATGTATATGTGGCTGTTGAAGAAGCGTTATGTAGCCTATACATTTAATTAATCGCATTTATTTATAGGGCACTGTCGGTGCTTCACAGCTACCAGAACAATGGCAACAGAACATCACACAGCAGATAATCAAAAATATAATAAACATAAAAGCAATCGTGTGTGTGTGTGTGTGTGTGTGTGTGTGTGTGTGTGTGTGTGTGTGGCAAATCGAGTGAAAAAGTGAGTTTAACGTCATTTAATGCAATCTGATAGGACTTTTCTATTTGCATGTATGGGATGTCAAGGCCCAGAAAGTAGTTTTTTGCCACTCAGTAGGTGTTCCTGCATAACTTCCGGGTATGATGATGATGTCACGCGCATACCCTCTATAGCAAAGGTGTGGTTGCCATTAGCCTTCAGTCTAGACTTAACGACCAGAAGGGCCCCGTCGGAAGAGGTAAGGTTGCATTCCTGCTCACATCAATTCAGAAGTATAATCAGGGGCCAGCTCTCAGGTGAGCCGATCAGTAAAATCTTAAAACAAATTCTAAAATGCACAGCTAGAAATGTAAGAAAAAAAATATATACATTACGATTGTTCCTTTCAAACATGCTATTTCAGCGAGAGTTATCAAATAGACAAGACAAGACAAACTACAGTATTTTTTTTTTATTCAATGATGTGTATTTTGCAACAATATGCATGACACTATTTATCCATCAAAGCTAATGAGCAAACACAAGTGTTTATGTGCATAACCTTTTCCCCTTGATTTGATTTCCTGAAAAACCCTACTTCCATTATGTAAACAATGTTAAAGGACACACCAAAAACGTGGCACGTTAACACAAATAAAAGAAAACATAGTTTTGCTACTGTAACAGTGCTTGACAAATATGTATTATAGTCATTGAACCTAAATAGGTATGTAATGATAACTATTTGACATATTGCATAATTTCACTATGCTCTGATATGAATTAGTTTCAACAAAGAGATGTCTTCATCAGACCAGCATTGCTTGTGGTTTGTTGCACTCAGCTTTTGAGTATCAATTCAAGTCAGTCATAAAATACAAGAGAATATTCTATTAGACATCAATACCAAAAATGTTTTAAATGCAACAAAACTCACTTTTTTGTTGTTGCAGTACGAAGAAGTAACACAAGTCACACAATTTGGCAAAGTTTGGACCGCTGTAGTAGAACTGCAAAAACCCCTGTATTCTGAGTTCACTATGGGGTTGGTGTTAGGGTTCCTGTGTAAAATTCCACTGCTCTCTGCACGGCCAGACCCCCCTGCAGGTGTAGGTGTAGTGTGTCAGATTCCAGGCCTCCAACGCTGCAGGTATAGGTGTAGTGTGTAAAATTCCACTAAACGCCGCCGAGAGGCAACGTAAAGCTACAGGCGGATGTCGTGATCACGCCATGCTCTCCACACCCCGCCTCAAACTTAGCCTCTCTCTCACCTTATCTCAAATTCTGTCAGCCCATGAGAGAGAGAGGGAGAGAGAGAGCGAGAGAGAGATAGAGAGAGCGAGGAGAAAGGGATGAGATGAAATGGACAGTCGTGCCTGTAATAATCTCATCTCAAATTCTGTCAGCCCATGATTGAGAGAGAGAGAGAGAGAGAGAGAGAGAGAGAGAGAGAGAGAGAGAAAGAGAGGATAAAGAGATGAGAGGAAGTGGACAGTCGTGCCTTAGATAATCATGTAATTCCCGTCACCTCATCCCTCTGAGACTTCCTACAGCAGTGGGTTTGGGGAAGGAGGAAATTACTTGATTAAAACAACGTGTGCCAGTAAGGAATAGAGAGGCCTGAAATAACATGGTCAGGAAAATAACCACACCTTTACTCCAATTCAGAGGGGTGAACCTCAATACGTCAGTAAGAGCAATAGGGCAAAAGACTAGGGACGTTGTCACGGCGCCAAGACTTGTTTTGTTTTCCAGAAATGGTGGCTTTAATGTGAGACAGTCCCTGCAGGCTAGTGGGGAGTTCTCGCTCTCCCCCATGAAGTGGGGAAACAACATTGAGATGTTTCAGTTGTCCAGAGGGGGTGCACCTGGCGTGTTTAGGAGTTGCCATCAAACAAACGTTATGAGGTGCTGTTCCATGTTTTCACATGAGTTGCATATTTGGACAAGCCAAACATGAGGGGCCTGAGAGGGGGCTGAATGGAGCAGGGGAACATGATATCTGTGGTGAACACAGATGATGAATATTTAAATAAGTACTGTAGGTCGGAGAGGCTAATATGAAAAGTTCCAAACAATGAGGAGGTGAGACTCCTTATGGCTTCTACCGGTAAATTCAAAGAGTCTTTTACATAAAACCCTTAGCCTTTAGATCAGAACCACAGGTTTTTTTTTATCATACCCACAGTGTTTCACATTACATAGATAGAAAAACCTCAACAATTGTCTCCAAATACGAGAATCACTTATTCTACTGAGTCTTCAGGTTTTCAAATCGGGGGTTTCGACCTGGTCTCTCTCTTGCCGAACTTCTTCTTCTGGATATCGTTGAGGGAGAGGGACAACGAGCAGCGTGAGGGGTTCTCCTTCCGGTACACAATGCTCTCCTTGATGGCCTCTTTGATTATCTGGGGGAACGTGTGAACATGTTATACTGAGAATCCATTCAGGAAAATACTCAGTGAAATTCAACCTTCATTTCAAAAACACTGGAAGAATTATTAGCTAAATATTTAAAGAGCGTATTTATGTAGTTTACTTTCATAATATCATGCATATACTTTTATGTTTCATGGCTTGATAGGTGGGTCCAGTTTTTCCAGTTAATATCTTGCTTTGCAAAAAACCTCCTCAGGGTGGCTGGACAACTTCAACCTACGCAGTTAGCCCACATCTAATTAGTCCATTGAACACCTTGTTAATCTTGATTGAAACGTGGTTGGTGCATAGATATAGAAATCAACAAGCGCACATTCATTTGAAGTTTTGAGTTATGGGAGAGACCCCATTAGTGCTGGATAATTTAGCAAACTTTGATGTTGCTGGGCAGATTTTACATATGTTAGATCCTGTTCATTGAGGCGACATTTAGTGGTAATGTTGTTTTACATGCATTAGCACCGGCTAACTGAGCTCGCCTCCATCAATATCTCTAAAGGCTTTGAGTGACAGTTGCATATCTACACTACTACAATTCAGACACAGCCTGAATGGAGTGACCTTGTAATGAAATCAAACACATTTCATCACATCAATGAATCAGACAAGGTGTGTAATCCAGATATAACCTGACCAAATATTATTGTTTAATATTGAATTCTCTGGGATACAAGTAAATGACAAATACATTTAAATAAATGACTGAATAAATAAATTAATTAATCATCAACAAACAAGCAATAGATTGTGGGGAGTAATTATTGTTGGTTTATTTTGTGTGTGCTTGTTTGTTCATGACCATTGTCATTTTGATCAGTATCACTCACAGCACTAGTCTGAACAAGATACATTCCTTGTACATGATGTAATGCACTTGATGAATAAAGGTGACTATACCCGTATAAACATTCATAGCTTGCACTGATTGGCATAACTCCCAGTTGTGTTAATGCCACTTGACAATTTGGCAAAATTGTGAAATAAAGAAAACAAGCTACATCTATCTATCGATAAATTCACGAAACCTGTGTGTGCCTGTGTGTAAGTGTAAGTGTGTGTGTGTGTGTGTGTGTGTGTGTGTGTGTGTGTGTGTGTGTGTGTGTGTGTGTGTGTGTGTGTGTGTGCGCGCGCGTGTGTGCGTGCGTGCGTGCGTGCGCGTGTGTGTGTGTGTGACTGTCCCGGGCATAATTAAGGTACTGTCCAAACAATGATTTCAACTTGACTTGCTATGTGTGTTGCTAATGGAAACAGTACAGTGCCGAGGGGAAATTCAGTCAGACCGGCTGTTTCCAGAGCTGAAAATGTACCCCCCTTTTTCTCCCCGATTGATTCCTCCCCACAAACATTTCTGTGATGTCACTGCTGTGGTGTCCTACTGACTCACCTTCCAGTGAGGAGCCCCCACCGGGAGGACGTACTGTAGAGCCTTCGTTCTACTCCTCCCGCCCCAACAGTCCCCTCTGACAGGTGCCGCCCCACCCCAGCTTGTAGGAGTACATGCAGTGACCATTATGGGCACGTCCTGATAAGGCAAACGCCGATAAGGCAAACTCCTTTTTTTTTTAAACCTCCTTTTATTATGGTGAAATGTGAGCTCACCTGCATCGCGTTTAATCCCATTCATGCGTTTATCGTGCGCTTGCCCAGGCCTTACGGCCTGGGCATAAATATAACGATTGCATTCACCATGGCTTCGTAACTCGCGGGCACTCGCGCCTGCGGCGCTCGGGCGCGAAGAGCAGGACCAAGGTCCGCTGGCCTTCGCACCGCTTGCAATGTCGTGGACAATAACTGTGACATATAACCATTGAGGAGGCTACTCTGTTGCATTTTTTCTTAACGGGACGGCAGAAGATCACTACGGTAGGAGACCCGGGCAGTACATTTGCGTTTGCCTTATCAGCGTTTGCCTTATCAGCGTTTGACTTAGCGGGATTTCCCCACCATTATCACCCTCCCCACCCAGCTTTCATCCCCCAAACATGAGCCAATTAATTGTGTTCGCTTAGACGCCCGACAAAGCTGCACCACGGTGGATTCAAACCCACAACCTCTGTGGTGGTGGGCAAGGACTTTACCACTGCTTCACCCGAGCGCTTTGATTGTAATATCTAAAGTTATTAGAACTGTGGTAGTTGGTATCGCATTGGGTACTAACAACAGGTACAGCGACTACTCTGACAACAGGTACAGGAATTGCATACTGTAAGTGCTTTGGTCCCAATTTATGTACAATCGACTTTCACAGAATACAACTGGTGCCCGAAGGACAACAGTCTAGTTTAACCAAGAAAATAAAACTGACCTCTAAGTTGTTGAGTGTGTTAAATTCCATCAGGTCATGGAGCTGAGTATAGGCCTTGTTGCTGTACT
The DNA here is from genome assembly GCF_963921795.1 of Nannobrachium achirus. NCBI lineage: Eukaryota > Metazoa > Chordata > Actinopteri > Myctophiformes > Myctophidae > Nannobrachium > Nannobrachium achirus. The sequence continues at coordinate 30,120,794 of NC_137810.1, read as the reverse complement.
GGAAGTTAAAGGTGGAGTACGGCGTCTCAGGGTCGTCAAAGATGTCAAAGTCTGCAGCATCTTTCTCTTCCTCTGTGTCTCTTGGGACTCCTGCAATAAATGGAGGTCAGATAAAAGATGAAGAAATTACGGTCTGTTAAAACATGACGTAATGGAGGTCAGTTAAAACATGAAGTAATGGACAGTTAAAACATGCCTTCCCAGGAGAGGATCTAAGTTTGCATTTCTTGTTATGGGAAAACCTTCTCAGTGACATCAACCTAGCACCTACTTTAGCACATGCAAAGTTATCATTATACACGCTCACATTCGCCAACATACCCTTTTCCCCAATTTGACAGACTTCCTGCAGTGCAAAAACCCCAGCCTTGTGTAACATACATAAACAGACAGAGGAAGTATGTAGGTGGATGACCTGTATGTGAAGAGGTAGTGTATCCTGTACCCTCCATAAAGTGGATAGGGACCTTCATGGACGTGGTGCTAGTGTGTAACTTTGTACGGCTGAAGATATGTGGTCTGTTTACACTCAGATCTCTCCCACTGATGTGTGAGAGAGAGGCCCCCCGCACGCACACAGGCAGACACACACACACACACACACACACACACACACACACACACACACACACACACACACAGGCACACACACACACACACACACACACACACACACGCGCGCGCATGTCACATGCATGTCACACGCAATATCACGCATGTCACATGCAATATCTAGTGTTATCTAGATCTAGATCGCTTCATTGTAGTCTTCTAGACCTTGTTGCAATTACCCCTCTCCACTGGGTGAGAGACATAATGGACATGAAAACTACGGATTGTGGCTTTAAGGGGAGTCTGGGGAGAGATTTATTGGGGTCACGCAGACAAGGGGCCCAACTTACAATATGTGTAAAACAACGGAAATGACCAAATATGGAGGAATTCCAGTGTTGTACTTGGAGGAAGAGATGCCTCATATGCTGTGATGGTAAACGTGCCTCATTATAATCCTACAAAAGAGCCCCAAAAATATTTTCCGCGCATGAAAACCTCCACATGCGTATGTACTTACCGGGGGCTTTGAACTTCCTAAAGTTGATGTTGACCAGCACAAAGTGGATGACGGTGGGGCAATTCTTTTCCCCCCTTTTTGGTTTGAAGATGTAGCATTCTTTCAGGCCTTCCCGGTCAAAGACTTTGGGGTCGATCTTGGGAAAGGGCAGTTTGTTCATCCGAGCCCACTTCTCTGCAAGCAGAAGTTCCTAGGGTGCAAATTTAAGAAACTGAAAATGTTTCCTCTACACAAGTTTGTCGTTTTAACCACTTCCTAATTCACTTCCCTATTCTCCAATCTTTTTATTAAGGGGTTATAAAGTTATGAATAATTACATTATACAGAGTGAAATCCTCAGTGTTAATAAAGTCAAGACTATAGTGTACAAATGTAAACAAATGGGCGCTTAGGGTCCATGTGGTTACATTTGTACAATATAGTTAAATTAATTGAGCACTCAAGCCATTTTCAACCTTATCTCACTAACCTCACTAACGTTCAGATCAGAAACCTTCCTTCACTGATGTCATTGATACAGCCTTTTTCTTCCTGGAACGGTTTACCACGCTGAAATTGAAGCCATTGTTCTTGTACCATATTCTTGTGAAATCTTGTATGAAAGGACCACTGATGATGTGATTTGTAGGCAGGTTTCTGAACTGTCCACAGCGCAACCTTAAGAGTGGGTATACATCTTAACCATCTTATAATGAGCATGGTGGAGGTTGAAAGGTTTTGAGGTTGAAAATGGGTGACGTGTTAAGATAAGACCTTTATTGAGCAAGCTGGGGAAATTCAGTCGCCTAATCGTTACCCCTGTTGCTAAACCTTCCCACAATCTCCATGAGGGAGCTAGCTTTCCTGACCAGCCTATTCAGATTGCTCCAGCATTAATGTACCCCTGTGGGTCACAGACCAATTTGTATGCGTCACAACTGCACCAAAGGACCTCAGTCTCCTCAGTGTTCCTTAAACATTGCAGATTTCATTGTGTAATACTAATTAGTGAACTACACCAGGTAGGTATGGAGTTACAGTGATTAACATTTTAACTGACCTTAAAGGGTGGGCTGGAGTCGCTGGGTCTGGCAGAGAAGTCAAAGGAGATGATCAGATCAACTCCGCGCTGCGGCCTCAGGATGAGGGGGTAGGGAAGGTTATACGTTAGACCACTGTCCACTATGTGGATCTTCTTGCTCTTCACATCCAAAGGCTCGTAGATACCACAAAACTCATCTGGGTCTGAATGAGAACAGAACGGATCAGAATATATTCCACACAACATTGGTGGGGATTTTGATTTATCAAGAACCACATTTCGGGAAGAAGGTGTTGTTTAAGATGCAGAGTTCAGCTACTTTCTAAGTATCGATTATTCATTTGTTTTGTTCATTTATTTCACCTATCAATCGTATTAAATATCGTATTAATCATATTAAAATGTGAAGGATAATAAAACATTTAGATAAGAAATCATGGCAATCGTGGCATTCTCCAGGCAGCATATTACAGAACTAAAATTACATTTACAGCAATGTGGAGTACACTATTTACACCGATCTGGAATAAAAGACCAGAAATAATCATAATCGGAGGACGCACACATACAGTGGAATAACCAGGGAATAACTAATAATAAAGCAATAAATAGCGTTTTCCACCGCTCCTACCTGCAACAGCATCCACCTCATCCTCTGCAGGACCGTACTCGTTGAGGATGTTGGCGCTGAACGGGGAGAAGGGCATCTCTGTGTTCAGGTTCAGACCCAGCATGAAATTGTGTACCTGTAGGAAGGGTAAAATGAAATCTTGCTTTTAATTAAGTAAGTGTGACACTCTTCTATCTCCTTGTCATGGGCTATTCATACGTTTGAACTCTTGTTTTGTCAGAGCCCAACCTACTACTATATTATATACAAAAAGAAAGGAAAAAAGGTGTACCTTCCCTGCCCGACCCTCTCGTGTGTTGAACAAAGACGAGTCGCTCAAAAAGGAAGAGATCATTCTCTGGACCCAGCTGGCCTCAGCTGCTTGATGGATCTCAACTTCTGTCTCCTGGTTTTCTGTGCGTCCTGGGGAGCAAGATAACAGTATTTAAACTAATTACCATATGGGTCAGTAGGTCCACTGACTAAGAAATATTACTTATTATTTACTTACTTATATATTATTTAAATTATACTTCTGGTATGTAATAAATATATAAAAAAAACTGATGCTCAAGTTCAAGTTCCTCTTTATTGTCATTCATAACTTCACATCAAAGATGCACAGCAGAATGAAATTACATGGCTTTGTGAAAAAAAACACCACAATTCATAACCTAAAACTAAAATAGAATAAACTCAGTAATGATTAAAATCTATATTATAACTATCACTAAAATAATTGACAAAGTGTCATGGCGTTGACTTCCAATCAAACCCTTTAGAGTGACAAAATGATGGCTGCGGCTGAGAATCACTACATTTTAAGTTCTCGTCACCTTTTTTGCGTGGTTCCTCATCACCATCCAGACTGTCATCTCCAATGATGTGCTGCGGCTTGATCTGCTCTGTTAGAAAAACACATGCAGTCATTAGGACCCTTCTCCAAGAGAAGTTATTTGCAGTAGTACATCTATAGACCCACACTGTATCAGCTATAATTTCTCTACATAATTATAGCAATATAGCACTATCATTTATCTCCGGTGGTGTACTACTGGTGTCTGGGGAAGTGGGTATAATGTTATTTTGCAAAAGAGTTCACATTAGCCCGTGCCATAAAAAATAACGAACAGCGCCCTGTGTAAAAACATTCCTACAAACAGTGTAATGCGTCTGCCAAAATGATATTGGCAGGCGAACTGTCAAAAACAACACATTGTCAACTATTTTCTGGTACTATATGGGCCATGATTGCAAAGTCCCCTTTCTTCTGTTCTTTTACATTTTGTTTTCTATCTTGCGTGCTAGGTTATACTGTATATTATTATAACCGATTTTGTACGCTATCTATTTGATTTAAAGAAGCGACTTGGACTCCTCATGCATTGAAGGAAGCATGAGGTCAGTCCGTTGCTCACCCCCGGTTGGAGTGTAGCGCCCAGGTTTACTTTAGACAATTGACACTGTGTGAAAAAGATGTGTAACAAAAATGTTGAGAGAAAAAACTGCTAAGTGGCTTGACAAGTGGCTCTGCGCACTTGTCATCTTTAGCAAGTTAAAACCTGCAAACTACAACTCTGACAGCTGTTTTGAAGTGGAGCAAACAAGACAAATCGAGAGAGAAGAGAACAGTAGTGTGAGTGAGAGACAGACAGGGCAGCTCTATGTGGGCAATGGCATGTGTGCACGTACGTGCACGTGCGTGAGTGAGTGTGTAGCAGCCGGTCTGTCGCTGCAGAGCGAGATGAGGATGGCTTATTGACTTTGTATAAATAGTGCAGCAAATTACAATTTCAAAAATTCAGAACAAATATATATTGAAAAATGGACACACAGTATCTGTGACAACATTCAACACTAAAATATACTGTATTGCTGCACACAATAGGGAATGGCCAATCGGAACGTGTGGCCGTTTGGAAAGTGTGCCCAATTTGTAACGGGACGATTGCTTGACTCCTGGAAGTGCAGCTTGCAGCATTGTATGAGAACCGTTCTCGACCTGTCACTCAACATGACACTCCCTGGGGTCTTTAAGTCGATCGGATGAATGGTTCTCAAGACATGCGAAGGACAGACAGAGATTCTGTCAATAGATAAAAACACTTTGGGTAATACAATACAATACGCCTATAAACTAATACATTCTTTGACTGGGCGGAGACATTCTTAGAACTTATGAGCGCGTCCCACGCCATTGTTCCTGTGAGAAACCAAACAAAGCCCCCAAGCTAAACACATATCTGATGAGCTGTCAGAGAGAACTACAGGAAGCTGATATCTTTTCTTTTGTCTTTGAATATCACACATGAACATATGAACACACACCCAATCCTATGTAAGCATTTAAGACTATTTAAAGGGCAATCTCTTACACTGTAGGTGTCAAAGTGTGCCAAAGTAAATCTATTATCAGACAATGACGAAGGTGTCCACACTGACAACAATGAGAGGTGCAGTGCTGCTGAGGCATATGGTAGGTGCTGCTGTCTGGAAGGTAAAAGCCTGAGTTATATTTAGCCTTGTGCAAGTGTTGCAAATATATCTACATACAACTGTATATTATGGATGTATTTCTAAAAGTGTCCTCACCACCTGGATTCAGACACAGGTGTCTGGCACAGGAAACAAACATCTACCACTCATCCAAACAGGAATCTCCCCTTGGCCAATGAGGATATTGGGCTCCTGGGCTTCAAGCAAGAGCTGCTCTTTTAAATCCCCCCACAGGCCACACACCCACTGGAAAACCATCCCAGACAAGCCCCCAATGTAACTGGGGGGTGATGGCTGATTTAAGCAGTATTGTCCTCTGTTAGTGTGATGCATAAGCAGTCAAACTCACTGGACTCAGTTTGACTATACACACCTGTTATGTATCAGTTGAATCAATGCACAGCATAAGGAGGAAAAGGAAGAGCCTCTATCATTCTTTTGCTTGTATTTTTTGTTGTTTGTTTCCTTATGACTATCTATCACATCATTAGAAACAAAGACATGGCAAGCAGTGTGTGGTCGCATAGATATATTATAAAGACATCTTTTGTCCTGAAACCTTTCCTGTCAACTGTCCTTCAACTGAACCTTTCAGTGGTAAATATAAATAAATAAATACAAATAAATAAATTCAGGGTAAGAGAAATTACCTATTTCCTCCTCCATGGTGCTGCCACCAGCTGTGTCTTTGACCCCTATCACTCGGTTGAAGAGGATAGAGAAGGCACTGCCCCACACACCTGACACAGGAAAAGAAAATCAATTAAGATGCTCTGCGTGTGTATGAATGCACATACAGTTTATCTGTTCATCTTATTTGTTGTCATGAGTTGATGTCAGGCATGACACGTCTATCTCTTACCCATGAGAAAGTGCAGCGGGTTTTCCTCATATTTCTTAACAGCGGTTCCCATGAAGAACTTGCTTCCAAACAAGTCAGGGGTCATGAAGGTTCCATACTTAGCCATCCCAATTTCATAGGGACTGAACTCCACCCAATCTGCATGTTGAAACAGAGCATCAAATACAAATTAAAAGCAGAAGAATTCATACATCAACCATAATTGCCATACAACATTGTTATCTCATTGTTATCTCATTGTACATCAACCATGATATCTAGTGTCAATACATTTTCATTACTTTGTTAGGAACTGTACAGTACTGTAAGCAGTGCAGTAACAAGACAAGCTTTGAGATATGGAGAATATAGTAATTGTGACAAAAGGCAGTTAAAAATGAAAAATATGTACACACATAGTCAATATCGTGCAAGTACACACACACACAAACCACCAAGGATTTCCTCAGCTCAGAGGTCTGCAACCTATTATTCCATTATTTTCTGTCTATGAAAGAGATCAAGTTACAACTCTGGCTTATTTTTACTCTCTTTTGTTATTACTCTGTAGTTCCAGCACGACAGAGTGGCTTGTGTTCCGGGCCGTGGAAACAATAACACTGTTGCATTCACGGAATCAGGTCACTGGATCAATGACATTGTACTGAGGATGACAATACAAACATTCCCAAATCAGAAGGCATAGATGAAACAGCCTGGGACTTTTGCGACTGCTGCTTACAACTTGGGGAATGTCTGCAATACACATACATGGACTAAAAGCCTCCACACACACTGAGATGTCGCCTACAATCCGATGTTGTCATCGGATCGTATGAGCACACACACTACACGATCCTCAGTCTTGAAGATTATTGGGTCGTGTGTCCCGCTGTGCGAGAGACACGCGACAGGCCCATACACACAACAAGACCTCTTCCCCGACACCCTGTGGTGAAATCTGGTGCGAGACGTGACGAGACAAAAAAATAAAAAAATAAATCACGCCTCACTCAAAGCAGCAGCGGAAACCAGTGACATTAAAAGTCAGATCATGATACAAACTTTAAATGGTAGGTTCTAATTAGGGATAAGTGAAGTCACTCACAATACTATGGCTCCAATACCAGGAACATGTGGAATGGACTAAAAACCTTAAAATGATATCAGGAGAACATGCACTGTGGTGGAAGTGTCTGCATGATCAATCCCGGGTGAATTGATCACTTCTATGCACGCTTTCAGAATAACACCCATGCCAAGGATATGCAAATAAATTAGGGATTTTTTTTCTCCAGAAAGCTGGCTCAAGTTAAACTTAAACTTAAATGATGTCTTGATCAAGATAGATCCGGCATATCCAGACGTGATATAACCCTGGGGGCTTTAAATGAAGTTGGCAGCAAGTGAAAATTAAGTAGGCCTACCATCATTAAGACAGGTAATATTGAATTTACCACAATAGTTTTTTATAATGTAAAGTGCTGTTACTGTTTAAACTTTTTTTTTTGCTTTTTTCTTTTGCCTTTTTTTTTTTGCCTCGCACCGCCTCGCGCTGCGAGGCGTTGTGAGCTTGTAGATCGGCTATTTCCGGCAAAGAGGTTTGGTGTAGAGGGGAAAAAAGAGCAGACTAAGTACAGAGTGAAAGGTCAAGATGGTTAAGTATTGACGGTTCAAGTGGTTAAATATCTGAAAACACAAATTGACATGAATCCAAAATACACTGATGATCGTGCTGTCAAACGATGAAACTATATGGAATCTCTGAAAAGGTTGTGGGGGTCCCTGCTTCATCTCTCTCTCGACTAATCCTAACCCTAACCCTAACCCTGGCCTGAAAACGTTGAAGACCCATGCTTTAAAGCATAGAAATAAGTAAAGAAGTAAATGAAAACATTTTAACACTCATCTTTTATTTTCTCTAATGACTATCTAAAATATGAACCCTTGTAAAAACCAAAGTTGTCCATTAACAGAACCAAATTTCTGGGAAATTATACATTTTGACTTGACAGATCCTGATAACTTGTAAAAGGTAGGGTAAGCGATTTATTTAGGTTAAAATAAGCGTTAAATAGGCTTTAGCTCTATATTCTGATAGTAATCATTGCTATAGAGTGTTTGTTCAGCAACAAGTCTCCGTGTCTCTTATCAGTTGGACAGGGATTATGTTTTCACCCCATTCCATTTGTGTCTCTGCCTGTTAGCAGGATATCTCTGGGAGTGGTTTCTCGTAAAAACACATGACTTCCGAATTGCTTCAACTAACACTATGAATCTTTGTGTGCCTAATGCTTATCATCAGACATGATTGGCCCAATCAAGCAAAATAGGTGTATACAGAATATATATATTGCTAAATTATCCGACTATAACACAGAAAATAAATGGCATCCAGTGGACAACTTGGACACAATTAGATGACCGTGACTTCGCTGATGACCTGGCCCTTCTTTCCCACACCCAACATCAAATGCAGGAGAAGACAAACATAGTCTCAGCCATTTCAACATTCCTTGGCCTCACCATTCACAGAGGAAAGAGCAAGGTCCTCAAAATAAACGCAGAAGGAGAGCTTCACCTATCTGGGCAGTATTGTCAATAAACTGGGCGGGACAGATGCAGACTTGAAATTTCGGATTGGCAAGGCAAGAACAGCTTTCCATCAGCTGAAGAATGTCTGGGGATCCTCAGATCTTCCCATAAACACCAAGCTCAAGATCTTTAATTCCATGGTGAAACCAAGAAACACCTGGTGGCATGACCTAGATGCATGGGAACTGCTGGAGAAACAGCTGAAGACAGTTTTAAGGCCATGTCACACCAATGCAACTCCTTGTAACTGCCATTGGGGATAATGGTTGCGAGTAATTGCATACAACCGTTTGCATTGCCCATTGAGAACAATGCCCGTTGGGAACAATGTCCATGGGAAGGATTCCAACTGACTTTATACTGGGCACCGGCACTGCACTCAATCAGTTCCTTTGCGATACGCACAGCAAGTTCGTAGTCGATCGGTCTGTCGGTTCTCAAAATACGAAGGAGACAGATACACACACATGCACTCACACATGCAGAGATTTTATAAATTTATCAAAGATTTCATGTAATTTAAATAATCTGCAGTTGAGACTTTAAAATCAATGGTGTTTCAATAACATCCTGCATTAAACAATGCGCATGCACCTGATCATGCAGGTAAGATATTGCTGGTAATAAGCTGAGTTTGATCAGTACCAGTAATGGCATGAATTTGCTTAATGAGATTTCTGGCATTTTCCCATCGTGGAAAGACCATCATTCACTGCTGTAACAGAATAAATGTTTATCCTATCATGATGACTTCCACAGTTTTGTCTAGATGCATGAGCAATCGTTTGTCTTCATTAGCATGGCATGATGTAACAGCACTCAGCTGTTCAGAGTGTAGGCATAATGCAGAAGCTCCTACATTCCATGGGAATCTATAAAGTCAGCCAACTATTCAATTCCAATGAAGCCGTAGAAGCAGAAAATGTCACTTGAAGGCATCATACAGTAGTTAAATTCAAGTTTTAGTAGACAGCAACTATGCATTCAAGAATCATTGTAATAACACAAGTATAATACAATACATTGATGCATTGTACATTGTGTTTTCTCCAAATACATTATAGTTCAGTCCACAAAAAAATAAATGTGCAAACAATGAGGAAGTACAAAATGGGACAAAGCTAGAATAAAAATATGTATAATAATGTCCATACATGGTTTACCAGTTCCACTTCAAAACTAAAATCTGTCATGATCTTTTGCACAGTTCAGTTCCTTGATGCATATCTAAAACCACCAACCCATAGCTGCCACTGCATATCAGCTCATCTCACTGTGTGGCATACTTTCTGTTATAAGGAAATATGCCCAGCGCGGTTACTTTGCATGTGGCTAAGCTCATTTGAGGACTTCTAGTTACTCATTATGTATGCAAAAACATACATAATATAAACATGCACATTACACACACGTGCACTTACCTGCAAACATGAGCTCGGACACGTTGGGCCTGACATGCAGACAGGTGAAGAGAGGAAGGGGATACTGAGCCTCATTTATCTTCTCCTGCAGTTCACTCAGCTTGGTATCCATCCTCTGAGATGAGAATGAGATAAACAAAACCAAATCTCAAACAATAACATCTGTTTACATCACATGCCTATTTCCAACGGAATGTGTGGCCAATCTATTACATCAGTCACCTATGACCTTTTTGGCTAAGGTTTCAGTCCGATCCAACTAACTGCATTTGTCAAACATTTGAAAAATATACAATATTATGAGAAAACAGAGAGTTAATTCCACGGAAAATGTGACATTGATTGGCCCAGTGGTTTGCCCCGGAAAAAGAAAAAACTGACACAAATATAATCTCCCCCTTTGTCTTCGCCTTTGCAGGTGATCGCAAAGGTGAAATAAGAGAAAAACAATTTCAGTTGGTTGCATGCCCTCACAATTTTAACTGTTAAATGCTGGTATAAATTTTAAAGAAAATCTGTACTCAAAGCAACTCAAGGAGAGAAATTATAATGGTGAAACAAAAGGGATGAAGAGACTCACTCTCAAGGCCAAATTGTTTCTTCAATAATAAGAATAAAATACGAATAAAAACATTTCAGTCTCTCTCTTGACCTTCATCAGAACTGATCTGATAAACGTTGAGACTGAAATGTTGTTTTTATTATTAGAAAATCAAACAGCCTTGAGAGAGTGTAGCTCATCTTCACTTTCGTTTCATAACTTTGATAGAGAACAGTGTGAAATATTTACTGAAGGTCACGTGTTACAAAAGAGAGGAAATGGGAGGCGACAGCAAGAGGATAGCAGGTCAATAAGCAAAGAACGGGAAGGAAAAATCATAATTAACCACATGAACCTTAGCACCACTATTCTCGGCATGTCATAATAAGTGTACATTCCTCAAAAATAGGCAAAGTAAGCGAAACATTCTGTGAAATTCTACAAGCTCACAACGTGTTGCAACACTTTGCGTTGTGGGACTGTAAATTTGCTATTTTCACTATTTGATATTCAATGAAATATAGGGTTAAACCACAAAACCATAGAAGCATGTGGTAAACAGTTCATACCGCGGGTATAAGCGTCTCTCCAATGAGCATGCCAAATATATCGGTGAAGGTGACAGGCTGCCCTGCGGCCTTCTTGTTCCACAGAGCATGGGCGTAGTTGGTGATGTGCTGGGGCAGCAGCAGCCGCAGTGGGTTGCTGCTGACGCTCTTCATCAGTTCCTGGTTGATCTCTTTAGGGCCTTTCGTAGGGAACTCAGGGTGGGAATAGAGAGTGGACATGTACCTGGACAAAACGAAAGAGGAGAACCACAAAATGATTTATCCTTAAATTAATATCAAACCGCGAATGTATGGGTGAATGTACCGTAATGCACAATCTATGTAAAAGCGCTAGATGAATGCACCATTTAACACACTCAATATTGTTTCACATGCTAGCAGGAAAGTTTGAATTGGATGAGAGAAGTGGACAGAATGTGATAGAAATGCTTGAAAATGAGAAGTGAGGGTTCAAAACGGAAGACACGCTTGCCAGCATCATGATGAGGCAACAGATTGGAAAGGTGGGGGGTAATGAAGAGAGAAAGGGAGAGAGAGGTTTTAGAAAGAGAGAGAGAGTGCAGACACAGCCTGACAGATAGGAGACTGAGAGAATGAGAAGCAAAGAGAGGTCACACCACATGAAAATGTGTGTTTACTGTTAACTGACCAAGTGGATCCAGAGAGGCCTGCGACGTAGGTGGCACAATCCAGGACCCCAGACTCATACAGGGCCTTCATTACTCCAGAGAAACCTACCATGGCTCTGAAACCTCCCCCTGAACCTACAATGGCTATGACTGGCACCTGTAACAGACCAACAATAACACGTACACGCACACGGCCACACATGCACACACCCACGCACGCACACACGCGTGCACACACACACACACACACACACACACACACACACACACACACACACACACACACACACACACACACACACACAGTTTAAATTAAATGTTTAAATTATGCACACACCAAAAATGGCACACCAAAAATAGCAGATCTACGAGGAGATCAAATCACATCTGCAACGAGTTGTGAGCCTGTGGATCGGCTATTTTCTGCATGCATCGCATGACAAAGTATAAACCAGGCTTCAGGCATACAGTCCCATAACGTTTCATAGGGTGAATAATTATCAGCAGATCTGAATGTGCCTCGCTTTCATTGATGGAATCTCGTTCTTTCAACAAACGACATCCTCCTTTGCCTTGACTGACGCAAGTTTTGCAACGTTGGTTGCAACACCCCTTTGCGACGCTATCCCAGGTGACTCTCACTTTTTCATCATTTTAATACTTTTTTCGTCTCATGTCTTCTTCCCTGAATCACAGTGCCTCTCTGTATGCTTTGGCACTCTGACAGCGATGCTTCCAGGAGTCTACAATGGAGAGTGAGCTGAGGAATGTTCTAGTGTACTGTTTCCCAAACAGCGGGTCGGGACCCATGTTTGGATCGTGGACCAATTTTTTGTTTATCCTGCTTTTTTCCATTTCCTACATTAAACGTATATATATGTGTGTATATACCGATATATATATATATATATATATAAAATTTAAAAATATTTTAAAAAGATTAAACATTTATTTCAAGTTTCATAAGTATAACATATAAACAAATAACCAAATAATTTCCATGAATAAATAAAAACAACATTCAAGAAGTAATTGAAAATAGCAGATCTACAAGCTCACAACACGGCGCGAGGCAACGCGCTGAGCTTGTAGATCTGCAATTTTTCACTAGTTTGGGTCCTGGGCAAACGTCTAATTTCTCTTTTGGATCTTGGAGCCAAAAGGTTTGAGAACCACTGTTCTAGTGCCGTGCAGTGGAAATACAGTGCTATTTCTTCTTGCTTATTGCTGGTTATTTTGTTTATGACTGGAGGTTAGAAAGAGTTCACATTGAGCCCAAGGGGCTGTCGGCAGAAATCCATAACCACAGTGGGCTGACAACGTATTTCAGCTCGGCACAGGAATGCACAGCTCTTGCAGCTCAGCATAGAATATGGTGCAGCACTAGATGGGAGTTTCTCTCTATTTGGGTGGGGTGGTAAGAGGAGTGAGAGGACAGACTGATACAAATGAGAAGCTCTGTTGTTCCCACCTCCTGAGGAGAGCTGGGGAGGAAGCGCGGTTTCTCCATGTCCAGCAGCTTCTTAATGCCCAGCATCACTTTGTCCCTGCGCTTCTGTCTGTAGAGCTTCTCTTTCTCACACAGAGCCAGGCTGAACCGTAGGTCCAGTTTGGTGCTGGAGATGCATACACACACAGTCACACACACACGCACACACACAAACACAAACACACACACACCACACAACAAATAATAATCAGTGGACATTCTCTTCTCCTCTCACATTTTAATGGACAGTGCATTCTACAGTAACACACAGGTGTACAGTACAAATAAGGTCACAAGCACAAGCACATGTACACATGCAGCCGCACACACCCCCCCACACACAGTCATACTCTCATAGACATTTATTTTGCACAGTAATCAGTGAGCTGATCTGTCCTCTGTGACAGACAGCAGACAGACAAACACTTAACCTCCACCTTCACCTTTGGATTGATGCCTAATCTACAAAAATAAAAGACATTCTCTTCTCCTCCCACTAACAAAATGATGTGCTGTCCTAACAGCACTTAATTTACTTAAAACCCTACATTGACCAAAGCAAGCGTACGGTACGTTGAGCCAACAAACATCTTAATAGAGAGAAGCTGCTATGCGTTAAGCTATGCGTTAAGGTGGCGTTTCAGTGTCACATGTCCTCAGGGTGAATTGACTGAATTCCTGTGCATTGTTAAACATCTGATTCCATTATTATGCAGCCATTACTGGCTACGTTTGTTTGTTTGTCTCTTTGTTTGAGTGAAGCTTTGAAGCCATGTGTGGGTAAAGTGCAGATTAAAAAGGAGTACGTACCACACCTCCAGGGACATCTCCAAGTACACTTTGGTTGCCTGTTGAAACAGCAAAATGTGTGGTTAATTTATAGTGTAGTGGCTGATTAATGCTCATTATCCTGTCGACTGTTAAGTGTTAACACCCAGGGTCACACAGAATAACCCACAACAATACAAGAATGAGATGGAGAGAGAGGAGAACAGGGACTACAGAGAGGCAAAGGATTAGAGGTGATGTAGGATAATTGATAACAAGGAGTGGCAGCGCACAGATCATAAAAGTGTAAAACGGTGATGAAAGACTAAGCCACACATCACACCACGCAATCAAGAGTTAGTTATAATTAGCAGGTATTCTTTGACACACACTTATTTTTAGCTGTTACTGAACAACTTACTTTATATATCCTGCAATTAATATTCTCATCCATCTTACTGTTTGCTATTGACTTTTAATAACTTCTAAATATTAAGATGGGGAAACAAATATGATTATACTTTTGTTTTTAATGAATCAAGTGCCTTACTTTGCCAATGACGAAAGTCACCATCTCTTTATGAGCCACTTTAAGGGAGTTGCTTATGTCATAGGACACTGTCCCAAGAGTCTCGTCCATGACGTAGTTGGCGTCCATCAAGGTCACCTGATTGGAACAAACATTAGCAATGTGTAGTTAAAAAAACATCTTGGTTATCTTGTGTATGTTCACTCCTTTAAATTAATACATTAAATTACTTGGCAACCTAAATCATCATATAATTTAGTCAAGAAGACTTTGGGTTCTTGTCATATCATGGCATATTTCCAATTCTCTGAAACACTTATAATGTAGGCTGTTTCTCAATATGCATTGTGTACTGTCTTGATATTGAGTAACACCCTTATAACCAATTAAGGTATTGTTAATCTTGTCATCTCATGCTAAACAGACTCTGATCAGATGGAGTTCTCACCTCCAGGACATTCTGCTGGTTGGGGTCCAGTATGAAGTCAAAGGTCTCGTTCCATTCTGGATTTATGTCGTTGTCTATATGGCGAGTTCTCTTTCTGCTCTCTGGGGCCGTGGGAATTAACAGCTCCACATATGGGTCTGGGGTGTCCACTGCAAGGAGAACAATACACATTGTTTCCCTATCAATGAATGGATGAAATGGGCTGCTACATAGGATGGATTTCATCAATTACTTTTTAATTTCTGTCGCTGCCTCTACCATGTATAGGCTTTATTTAGTCTTTTTATGTTTTTATTTATACATCTACCTATACTTTTTGTAATGACAGTAATGTCTGTGTATATCAGACTGTACTTTTTAAACAGTTTTCACATCATTTGTATGTGTTTCTCTAGACAGGTGTTCTTACAGCTTTTTAGGGGCTCCGATCGGGGAAACCTCAGTTTCCATTTTGCCATATAGTGTTATGTTAATGCATGCAGTCATGCATACAAACAGCTTTCTGTTGTGGACAACTGGTCAGAAAACATTCCGAATGGAGAGTGTGTTGTACAACCAGAATAACAGGGGTAACAAGTGGATCAAGACTCACACAGGTCACCCAGAGCTCCCTTGGTGACACCTTCAGCCCGCACTACAGTCACTCTGAAAGTGTGAGAAAACTGTTGTTCCACCTGCGGAGAAACATAAACATATTGTTCAGTTCCATTTGAGTAATTGCCACATATACTGTGTTGAACAGACGATCTTCCAATTGTCTTGTATAAATGACCCTGAAATCATAAACTGTGGAAATAAAGACATACGGTACAGAAGTAGCACATGATGTTTATTGTCTAAGTGAGCATACTGTGGTCTCTCTTAACTTCCCCCAGTCTAAATAAAAATATATTTCTCAAGGACACTCTGCTGTGAGGGACAATCATGCTGGAGTTCATGGAGTTTTATTTTGAGTAGAGCCGCTGCTCCTTCGTTTGGAAAGGGGCTATAGCTATGGATGTTCGGGCATCTAGTATGGATCCCTCCTGGGCATCTCCCTAGGGAGGTCATCAGTGCACATCCCACTGGGAGGAAACCCCGGACAGACCAAGGACCAAATGGGGGGATTATATCTCCATGCTGGCCTTGGAACACCTTGGGATCCACCCAGGAGGAAATGTTGTTTCGGGAATGGGAAGTCTGGAGCTCTCTGCTGGAACTGTTGCCCCTCATAATGTAAATACTGAGAATGATTGAATGACCGTGACGGTTCCTGTATTATATGTAGTGTTCTATGTAGTTATTTCCCTTTTGTTTCACTCTTAGTGTTTTGTGTTTGCTTTACCGCTCTCATTTATCCTTTCTGATTGTTTTTCAGGACCTGGGTTCGACCTGGGTCTGGGTTTTCAGGCCACGTCACTCATGCATCCATGCGTTACAGGTTACACTAACTGACTTTACTAATATCGCCACCACATCTGATCATCCTTTATTCGTTTATTTGTTTTAGATTATTTAATAAATACAAAATTACTTTTTTTGCTATGTTCCCTACCACCCCTAGGCCAGTGACTCACGGTCAAGTTTAATGAAAACCATGCACTGTCTACAACCTATGATGTAATCTTTCACATTAAAGCCTTACTTTCTATCCATCATAATTCTGATGTAAAATGAGTCAAGAATCTTTAGTTTTATAACCATGAGTGTGCAACTGTGCATTCCCATTTTGTACTTTAAAATGTCCTCGATGGGAGTGAACATACCGTAATACTCCATTGCATGACGGTGTTGCTTGCCAACAATAACTTTTCGACAAGTGACACTGTCGTAGTATAATTAGTCTTTAGATATCATTTGTTTGAGTTATTGCTGCCAGATCCGGCAACTGGTACAAAATTTACAGGGCAAGGTCATAAACACTTTACAGTCTTAACTTAGATAAACACTCTCAAGCCTAGATTAAGCCCAAATCTCCAATATCCTCATAGAACAGGGTTGTCTGTGTACTTACAATGATGTACTGGTAAGGGTCTATGGACGCCATGTTGAGATGGTAATACTCAGCTTCCAGGAAAAAGCCTTGGTCCAGATGCGAACTTGAACTCAGGAAGATCTTTCCGTTATTAAAGGAAGCATTTAAAGACTGGTGAAAGAAAGAAAGCATTTTAACATCAGTAAAACCACTATACCATACCATAGATGTTACACACCAAAGCTTTTGGAGGCCTCTCTTCACACATATAACACATTATGTTTGGCAGGCATCAATCAGTAGGCAGTAGAAGAACGCACTCCTCTTGGCCACCTTCTACTAGCCTCAGTGGCATGACCTTAATGTAAACTATACAAACAGTCCGTAGGAAGTGTCAAAATGTAAATTTCTAACATTTTGACATCTTGGCATCTGTGGTAACGTAAAAGGGAAGTGTGCGGCACCACAGACAATAGATAGTCAGTCCAGAGTCTCTTCATGGGAGATGTGTGTGTATTTGAGTTTGTTTGTTTTATCTGTTAGAGAGAGAGAGTCAATGCGCTGTGAGCTAGTAGATAGACTACTTTCAGAGCGTGGCTTTCGTGTTAGTTGGGGGAAATGGCAGAAAAAGGGTAAAAATGGCATTTAAACTTTGATGTACTCACGAGTATAGTGATAGAAACGTGTGTGTGTGTGTGTGTGTGTGTGTGTGTGTGTGTGTGTGCGTGTGTGCGTGTGTGCGTGCGTGCGTGCGTGCGTGTGTGTACTAAGCATCACACAGCCAACAAGGATTGTCTCTGTTGTTCAGCAAAGCATAACATTACTGAGAGGACTTGAGGCACGTAGTGTGTTCGCAGCACTGGTCACGTAGTTTGCATAAATGGTCCAACTTCTGAATGTGCCAATTCAGGTCACAGACGAGACCAACAGATAATCATTATTTGTGATGAATGACAAAAACACCCACAAAAGCTGCTTTTGTGGAGGTCATTCATTGTCATTAGATTTTTTCATTTTGATGCACCAGCATATTCCTTGAACAATACATGAAGGTTTACTGTGAAAACAACAAAAGCTTATAGTTTAGTTTTTTTGTGAATAGGCCTATTAACTGTGGTGGGAAATATGAATCTGCATGTTTTTATCAAAATAACGGCAATGAAAAAGAGGCCCAAAAAGTTGAATGTGGCTTTATGAACCTAGATCAAAATAAATGTTGGGCGAAATTATATAATGTGAATGTGAATAAGGAATTAATATGTAGATCTGAATTAATTAATTAATTCATTAAATGTAACACCGCAGTCATTATACATACAGCGTGGTGTACCTACAGGCATAAAAGCCCCACAAAAAAAGTTGTAAAAAAGAAAAACTCATGGCGAACGAAACCCATTGTGAGCTATAGTATAACACTTGGCCACAAGATAAAAATCACACTCGTGTGAACTAAGCGGTGGTGTGTGTGTGTGTGTGTGTGTGTGTTGTGTGTGTGTGTGTGTGTGTGTGTGTGTGTGTGTGTGTGTGTGTGTGTGTGTGTGTGTGTGTGTGTGTGCAACAGCGCCCCTCCCTTAACATGTGTGGTCAGAAAAGGTTACTGCAGGCTACAGACAGACAGACAGACACGGAGACAGACAGACAGACAGACAGACCCACACACACGGCCACGTATAGGAGCGTTGTGACCACCGCTCAAAAACAAAACAACAATAGACAGCAAGCGAAGACAATACAATCAACATACTGCAGGCAGCGGTTATGACAAAGTGCTGATGCTTTCATAAAAAGTTCAAATTTTAATTGAATTACATGCAATGTCAGTAAGTATTTCTGCAAGTTCACCTTACAGGCTAGT
Organism: Nannobrachium achirus; assembly: GCF_963921795.1. Lineage (NCBI taxonomy): Eukaryota > Metazoa > Chordata > Actinopteri > Myctophiformes > Myctophidae > Nannobrachium > Nannobrachium achirus. The sequence goes on along the minus strand of NC_137810.1, from coordinate 30,101,956 downwards.
GAGGCTACTCTGTAAAACATTCCATTTCAGACTTGTGGGAAGACTTTGGTAACACAATTTGACCCATTTCTATGAAAGCCATGTCAACGTACTTGCATTAAAATATGCTTATAGCACTGTATAAGACAAGTACAGTAATAAGCACTCTCAATTAGTCATAATGCTTTATAACAATAATCATAAAGCATTTTATAATGATTTAAGAGGTAATTCAGCCTATAAATGCACTAATTTGCTTATAACACTATAATTGCAGTGAGAGTGTTATACGTGGATAATAACGCATTATAAGAATTTATAAGCATGATAGACATGGTATTCATATAGACTATATTCTTACCACTGCTGCACTAAATTCTGAGTGTATCTTAGACGTGAAAAAGACAATGAAACTCAATGTAAAGGGAAATTCGAACACTTTACATGTAGCTATGGTGCTAAATTGTGCATTGGAGCTATCGAAGGGTGGATATTTTGGCTTTATGTCAAAACCGGTTATGGCATTTATTATGTGATTGATTAAAACAGAGCAGATGTGACTAGGCATGCACAGTAAGCTATGAGTGCAATAAGCAAGCTTATCTCATGATGGGAAGCCAGCCAGGGCAGTTAGGCTAACTTTTGCTATTATTTAGGTGCTTAACTTTGTGTACAGTCAAAGCTGGAGACTGTATAGGCTCCTGCTGAAATATGTAGGGCCTAGCTGATGCATATGAATGATGAAGGCCTACTGAATGTAAAATTAAGCAGTGATGGAAAAAGTACTTAAATGTTTACTGAGCAAAGTATCAATACAGTCAGACATGCAGAAATACTCTGTTACAAAGTAGGCCAAGAATTCAAAATGTGGGCCTACTTGAGTAAAAGTATAAAGGTATTTGGATCAAAATAAAAGTGCCAAAAGTGCAGAATCTCCCATTTCAAGTTTTCATATAAAATCTTTTGAGCTAGCAGAACTATAAGCTCACAACGCGTCGCATCGCGTTGTGAGCTTGTAGATCGGTTATTTTCAAATAGACAAAGTTTAAATAGGTTACTGTATGTTTTGTAATAATAATCCAAATCTACAAAGTAATTGGTACGTAACTTTTTTGAAAGTAGGACTACAATAGGCTATTTGACTCTGAGTGAGATGTAGTCGTGGAGTAAAAGTAAAAGTGCTGATTCTGCTGAACATTGGAAATACTCCAGTAAAGTAAAAGTAGGCCTACAGCAAAACTGTACTTAAGTAGCCTACAGTACTTGAGTAAATGTACTTAGTTACTTTACGCCACTGAAATTAAGATTGAAGAAGTTGTCGGGACGCGTTATGCACGACCCTCACTCACAGTCAAAGAAGACGAACGCACCAAACACACGAACAGGCTGTGTGGTTTCGATTCATTTCGAAAAAAAGAAAATGCCCACATACCTTTTACAGAGGTTTTGCTATCAACTCGCAGAACTTGAAAAATGTGACATGCTGTGCAAAAGTTCTAATGGTTCCGCGGCGCTGTTCACTGTGAGAGAGGAGGAGGAGGTGCTACTCTCCCGAAAGACACGCTCACACACAGACGCCAGGCGTGCTGGAATAGGAAGTTAAGAAGAAAGTTTAACTAGTCTAAAAACTTCAAAAACTTAAGCTCCAAGGAAACGCAGTATCTGGCTAGGCCTATGTATACCACGTTAAATAGCTATAAAAGGGCGCGTCACAAAAAAAAAGCTTTGAACAAAAGTGAATCTCCAAAGAACTCAGAGAACCTGTATGTGACTGCACTACATTCCAGGCATTAGACACTGCTCTCTCCCCAGGCGCACTCCAGTTTCCGTGATGCGCGGCATGCATTACAGGGCCGTGCCGTGCCAGGGGCCGTGCGTAAAGTTTCCACCTGAGGGCGCAGACGGGCGCATCACTAAACCTGTGTAGCAGGGGAGACTAGCTGATCAAATTAGTCATTAATGAGAGCAGTGTTGCCCTGCGGTGACCACAGACCAGTCATTTGAGTAAATGGTGTAAAAGTGAAAGACACGTAAAGTTTCCAACTGAGGGCGCATCACTAAACCTGTGTAGCAGGGGAGACTAGCTGATCAATATTATCAGTTAGTCATATTAGTCATTAATGAGAGTCGAGTTGCCCCGTGGTGGCCAATCATTTGAGTAATGATATGAAATTGAAAGACACTCAACTTTACCAGACGTTATAGAGCTAGGCTATTCAACATTTTTGTCTTCTTGAATCACTTTTTTGACCGTTTCTGCAATTATAAATTTAGTTTAGACAACAATTAATGCAACTAGTTCTACACATACACCAGCCTTCATCCATTAACACCAAAGCAGAATAGACAGGCAAATGATTGGAAAGGAAAAACAATACAAGAAGTGTTCTTAATAATTGGATACAAATATTAGATAATTATATCATAATTAATATTGGCCTATTATTATTCTGTAGGCTATTTGTTTAACATGTTCTCAACAATATCCAAACATCATTCGCCTATTCAAACCTACTTGAGCAGGTGAGCAATAACAAGAGGAACTAAAAATATAAACAGATGAGATACATCTAGGGTAACTGGTTGTAAACCTGAAATGACTAGTAGTGAGTGGCCAACAAGTTATCTCTTATGAGATAAGAGGCTATTTTTAGACTGGGATTGGGTAAAAATGAAGATTCTCAGTTTCTCACTCACTGGTCACTTCATTTCTTCTCATGTGGCTAATCAGAGTCGTGCTTGGCACCAGCTGAATGGGGGAGGCTGACGTCACTCCGCTGCCTCACCACCACCTCGTATGTACGGTATATAAGTTGCTGTGCGCAGCGCTCAAATCATTCACAACCTGAGCTGCATTCTTCTGAAGAGAAGCGGACTAGCGGAGAGCAAAAAAAAAAGAAACTACTATCAGGACCAATCAAAGGCAGTGGAGTATGAACAGAAGCATAGCTGTGGTTTTACTTTTGGCTCTTGGTTTACTTGTCTGCGAAGGAGGTAAGCATGGAACACAATACAATACTTATGAGTAGTTAACATATTGAGATTGTGTGTGCTATTTAGGGCTAAGTAGGACATCATAAAGTTAAGGATAATAGGCTACTGTTTAATAATATTTTATGTTAGACTACTGAGGGGTTGGATCATCTTAGAACCAATTGTGTAGCCATGTGGGACTATATGTAATTGTAAGCATATGTAGTCTACTTCTGTTAACGCCAAAACTTGTCTGAACAGGTAATCCATGTTGTTCGGAGCCATGCCAGAACAGGGGTGTATGTACATCTCTTGGAGAGGGGTATGAATGTGACTGCACACGAACTGGATTTTATGGACCAAATTGCACATCCGGTAAGTAAGATTTGCTTAAAAAAGTTCATGTTAATGATTATGTCCCTGGTTAATGTATTTTAAAATGTAGGCCTACCTATACAAATCAATGATCATTATGATGTCTTACAGCCGAATTCTTCACATGGCTGAAAGTGACCCTGAAGCCATCCCCAAACACCATTCATCACCTTCTTACACACTTCAAGGGATTCTGGAACATCATCAATAACATCTCATTTCTCAGGGATGCTATCATGAAATATGTACTGACATGTAAGTATCCATAAATTAACTGAAACCTCATGTAAGCTGACAATTGTGAAATTGTGAATTAATTATTAATTGGCGATGAAAATAATCTAATGTTAATCATAATTAGGAACAAAGTATAGACCTAATAAGTATCTGTTATTTTCTTTCCAGCCCGATCCCATCTGATAGACAGTCCACCTACCTACAATGCAGACTATGAATACAAAAGCTGGGAAGCCTACTCCAACCTTTCCTACTATACGCGCACCCTACCCCCAGTGCCGAAGGATTGCCCAACCCCTATGGGAGTAGTAGGTGAGTGCACTCTCACTGCCTGTGGAAAACCTGTTTTCTTAGATTCTTGAATAGTGAGCAGGGATCGATTGGCCCCATTACATCATGGAGAGAACATGCCAAAGATTCTGTCTTGTAGATTGTTTAGTTAGCTGACTTACGCCTTTCGCTGGAACCATCACAGTCAAAAACCACACTAACCAGCCACAACCTTCACAAGAGGAAGCGTATCAGTCTCCATCTCTCTTGTTAAACTGCTCACAAAACCAGCCTCAGCCAAATAAAACAGCTCTTGGAACTTAATGTTGGATTTTCTTTCTAAACAAATCTGTTACCAATATATTCGAGCATTAAGGCTCATACAGTAACAGTAGCACATGCAAATTGAGCTCTATGTTGATCCAGAACATTCATTTTAGCGTGACAATTGATTTTTCTGTATGATTTTTCCAGGTAAAAAGGAGTTGCCTGATGCCAAGTTGTTGGCTGAGAAGCTTCTGTTGAGGAGGCAGTTTATTCCAGATCCTCAGGGTACCAGCTTGATGTTCGGGTTCTTCGCACAACACTTCACTCATCAGTTCTTCAAATCTGACATGAAGAATGGACCCGCCTTCACCAAAGCTCAAGGACACGGGGTGAGTACAGATCACAGGCTTTATTTGTGGCAATGCGAAAGCGACTGAAACGAGTGGCGAACCTTAATTGACCATTTCACATTAAACCCCAAAATATTAGAGACGGCGGGATTTATAGTTGATATTATGAGGTGAACTGAAAATGAAGCATTGTATTAATGTGACTGTGCTTATGCTCTCAGGTGGACCTCAGCCACGTCTACGGAGACACACTAGAGAGGCAACACAAGCTCAGGCTTTTCAAGGACGGCAAGATGAAGTTTCAGGTACAGAACACATGTTGTTGTTGTACAGTACAGACACAGGTCTTATTCATGTATTGGCACATGTATCTTGAAGACTACGAAACCTTCTGACAAGTCGTTTCTCCTCTCTATCTTTCCCATGGCTCTGTGTACAGGTTCTGGATGGAGAGGTGTACCCTCCGACAGTGAAGGACGTTGGCGCAGAGATGCACTACCCTCCTCATGTTCCTGACTCACACCGCTTTGCCGTGGGCCACGAGGCCTTCGGACTGGTCCCCGGTCTCATGATGTACGCCACCATCTGGCTCCGGGAGCACAACCGGGTCTGTGATGTCCTGAAGGAGATCCACCCCGACTGGAACGACGAGAGACTCTTCCAGACCACAAGACTCATCCTGATTGGTGAGTGAGTGTGTGTGTGTGTGTGTGTGTGTGTGTGTGTGTGTGTGTGTGTGTGTGTGTGTGTGTGTGTGTGTGTGTGTGAGTGAGAGAGATGATATCTGTCTTGAGTGTATGAGACAAAAAAAGTGGAAAGTTCAAACTCAGTGGCTCGGTATTGTGAAAATATATATTGTGAAAAGGGTAATTTCAGAATGATTGCAGTAATGTTTAAAAGGACCATGTACATGTACAAGGTACATGTCAAATAGTCTGAATGAAAATGTAAAACATAATCTTATTCCTGTAATATTCTACTAGTATAATTTTCTCAAGCATTATCTAATGAGAATGTCATTTGTCCTGTAGGCCAGACCATTAAGATAGTTATTGAGGACTACGTGCAGCATCTGAGTGGCTACAACTTCAAGCTAAAGTTCGACCCCGAGCTGCTGTTCAGCAAGCAGTTCCAGTACCAGAACCGCATCGCATCAGAGTTCAACACCCTGTACCACTGGCACCCTCTGATGCCCGACACCTTCCACATCGAGGAGAAAGAATACAACTATAAGCAGTTTGTCTTCAACACTTCTGTGGTTACAGAGCATGGTATCAACCAACTGGTGGATTCTTTCAGCAAGCAGATAGCTGGACGGGTAAGAACTAGTAGTACTTGTGTTAATTGTAATAGGAGCAGGGTTTTCCTACATACTGTAGTATTGTTGCCTAAAAGACTCTTCAACTGACCTATTGTCCTCTGTTTAGGTTGCTGGTGGTAGAAATGTCCCTGGGCCTTTGATGCCTGTGGCCATCAAGTCAATCGAGAACAGCAGAAAGATGCGCTATCAGTCTCTCAATGCCTACAAGAAACGTTTCAACATGAAGCCTTACAGCTCATTTGAAGACCTCACAGGTAAGAAAAAGATACATGGTAACAGACATAATAACATAAGTGTAAACATCTATTGACGTGTGCCAGGGGAACTGTCTCTGACATGAACACTGACTGGGGTGCTTGTCGAAGCAGTGCAGTTTTTAAGTAGCGTAGCACCTGGCTATAATATATGGAAGGGTCATGTTGAAAAACCATTAAACTGGTCTCAACAAGCATTTATTCCCTTCAGCTTTTAGTTTCTGTGATGTGTAGTTAGGAATTCGGCACCATGCCTCCTGCACAAAACAGATGTTCCCTTCGGCTTGAGATAGTGTAAGCTGTTTATCATGGAAGAGAGTACCATATAAACAGGCACAGTGGTCTCCTGTAGGATCCACAATGTATGTGCTAATTCAGAGAGGGAAACTTGCATTCCTTCTGAAGAGGTGTTTTCTTTATATCGATTAATATATGATCTATGATGTATGGGGGAATAGTAGTTTGTGAGTGAGAGCGAGGAAAAAGGAAGAGGCTGGAAGATAGCTCAATATTTATACATTTAAATGTGTTTACTGGATTCCACTTAGACAAAACACAGGCGGACATATTTAGATAAGCTGCAATCTGTATTGCTTCCGAGGCAGTGAGAGAAGCCAGGCTGAGGATCTAAACCTGTTTCCTCTTTGTGTGTTCCACTAGGAGAGAAAGAGATGGCGGCGATACTGGAAGAGTTGTACGGACATGTTGATGCTGTGGAACTCTACCCTGGTCTGCTGGTGGAGAAGCCCAGGCCCAATGCCATCTTTGGGGAGACCATGGTGGAGATGGGAGCCCCGTACTCTCTCAAGGGCCTCATGGGGAACGCCATTTGTTCCCCAGAGTACTGGAAGCCCAGCACATTTGGAGGCAGTGTTGGTTTCGACATTGTGAACACCGCCTCCTTACAAAAGCTGGTGTGCAACAACGTCCGAGGCCCCTGCCCCGTGGCGTCCTTCCACGTGCCTGGCATAGAAGACACGGGGTCGTTTACCATCAACTCAAGCACGTCACACTCTCGCAGCAGTGACGTTAACCCCACAGTCATTCTGAAAGAAAGGACTACTGAGCTCTAATTTACAAATGTATTTTGGGCTTGTTTATATACAGTATATGTATTATATTTATATATTTATTTATTTGTCATATTTATTATTCTATTTATTATGTACTGGAAACAACTTTTTTATAAGGAATTTTGTATTTCTTCGTACGTTCCGTAAGAAGTTATTTATTGAAAAAGCTGGTTTCATGTGTTTCATGTTATTGCTACATTATTTGATGACCTCAGAAATCGCACTGATATTTTGAATGACCTGATACTTGAATTTGAAAATGTCGTAGTTTACAACTTCACTCACATAATACCTTCACAGTCTTAATGTTGGAATGACTGCTTTCTTTTTTTATACCTCTCTAAACTTGAATTGCTGAGTAAACTTTTAGACTGATCTTTGACTGTTCTTGTCTGATATTATCTACAATAAAGTGCATTGTAACTTAATTGTGCTACTCCTGTGTTCCAATTGATACATTATTATAAATATAAACAATATTATAATTTTTTATTATAAATAGAGGAGCTCTGAATTCAAGGCTTACCAAAGTTAGAATCAGGTGCGATAGGCCAGAGATTCCGCACACAAAAAAAAACACCTTGTATTCTATGAGAACAAATTGTGTAGCTGAAGGCATATCTTCTCAATACATAAACTACATTTTAACGTTTAAGTACTGATCACATACACATGGGTGTGAGATACTTTGTTCCAATGGTCGGGAGATTGGGGAGATATGGCTTGCATGTGTAATCACTGATGTGGCTTGCAAAACACAGGACAAAACAATTGTTTTGATTCAGCCCAGAAATGCTGGTCATTTCCTTTTCATTTCTTTCTTTTTCTTTATATATATATATATATATATATATATATATATATATATATATATATATATATATATATATATATATATATATATATATATATATATGTGTGTGTATATATGTTGCTGCCATACCAGAGCAGAGTCAAATGGCAGAGTAAGAATAGATACTTCACTTCGGTTGTCACAAATTGCGAATGGTCAAAAATCATGAAGACATGATTGGGTTGTTAGCTGTCTCAAGACCAGCGCTGAAACAGAAGTGTAGTAGTCTGTTGAGCAGCTGACCGTAGGAGCAGTAATTGTATGTTTTAACATTACGTCCATTATCAATGGACCCCAGTCCCAGCCCCATTCTCAGTAAGCTAAAAAGGAAAGGTGGGGGTGAAAGGGAGAGAGTACATTTTTGACATACAACCAGAAATTTCCCAAGGTTCAAGGTTGTGCTTTATTGTTACATCTTGTTTACAGGTACATAAGAGTAAAATGTATTAATGCAGCAGCATAGGTAATAACAATAACACAAATAATGGTCTGTACACTAAATTAACATCCAGGATTGTTTTGTTATTCCTTTATAGATATTTTGGTTGCTAACATTCAAATATGACACAGCACGCACAAGAAATGACAAAGTGCTTATGGGAAATGCTGTGGTGAGCATAGGCTCATAGTGAAAATGACCTGTGGTGAGCATAGGCTCATAGTGAAAATGATCTGTGAGAAAACGTTCCACAGGACTGACGTCGGCATTGTCGGGAATACTGTACATACAGGAGGAAAATGAATATGTAGTGAGGAGGAGAACAGCGCTTGGCCTGAAAGCAATGCATAGCACATTACTGCTAGAGAGGAAGTCCTGCCTCAGTGGTTCTGTGCAACAGAGAGAATCATGGTTATTTTTTGCATCCAAAACAAACATGGCAGCACAGCAGAGGTTGGCAGACCCCCTGAAGAAAGGCTGACGTGCCTGGAGGCACAGTGAGTGTTGAGTCAGAGAGCTGTGCATCATCCGCTCTAAACACAGACAATGACATGGCAAACTTTCCCATCCATTCACACATCTCACAACTCACACTGATCAAGAGAGAGCATCAACTTCACAGATTCCCCTAGGGAAACAGCATTTCAATCTTGGTGAAATATGTTTCTAGACACCTTTACAAACACATTGATGAAGACATTTATTGGTAAGGAATTTATTCCGAGATTTGATATTATTCTGATAATATTCCCTGACCCTGACTAACAAGGGCAACGACAAAGCATGTTCAGACACCTCACATGGAATAGGTTACACATACACACATGAATGCACGCGTGCACACACATACACACACAAAACGTATACAATGTACAATTTAGCCATTTAGCAGATGCTCTTATGCAGAGCGACTTAAACAAGTGCAAGATCAGAGTAAGCAGTGTACGCATGAACCCTAGTCAACTAACAATACGGTAATATATAGCAACACCCATGAGTCAACAGTCCCGGTAAATGGGATTAATTGAGTCATGTGCATCAATTGTCATCTCAACTGAACCTGATGGACAGTCCCTCTCATAATCCTTGTTGTCCACTTCAAAGGACGGGCGTAGGATGGCCTGTCAGAGACACTTTGCCTTGGCTCGTCATAGCAGGAAAGCGACCTAATTGTGTGTGTACATTATTAGTTTTCCCCACTCTCCGTGGCCCGAGGGTAAGGTATTATTCTGTTGCAATGTGTGGTATGCTCGGATCAAGCAGTGTGAGATGGAGCAGGGGAACACATCTCACTTTGTGCGTGTGTAATGAGCATGAGCAAGTCGTGGGCCCTGATGTGGGAGCGTATCAGGAGATTGCACTGTGTTTTTTCCCCCCCTCTGACTGGTCCTGGCCTTCGCTGGAACTGATCCCGGTGTGGAAGTCGTGATTGGAGAGGAGCGTTACGTGACGCCTTGCAGATTAGTAGAACCGAGGGACAGCTGCAAGTAGGCACCAGCCCAGTCAACAGATTAAATACTGGCATGAACTCTTGGGGAGACATTAAAGGAGAATTTATTTTAGCATTGGCTACTCTCTGGCTCAAATGATAGGGATGGCCATCAAATTCAAATGACAATTCAACTCAACAGATAGAGCGAGAGATACCTCCAGAGACCACTGGAATAATGTTTTCAGGCAGATATAAGAATATACAGTAAGCCAATATTTGGCAACAACAACAAAAAAAAAGCATATTTTGAATAACCTGCTTGCCCCGTCGGACACAAAACGCCCAGAGGCAATAGGAATGAACCAATTAATGGCCTCCTTTCATTTCATGGCCTCCTTATTTTTATCAAAACATTTTCAATCTTTTTCATTTGTCAAAAACATTCACAATTTCTTTAAAAAATTGCAGACCTACATGCTCAAAACATGTTGCATCATGATGAATAGCCAAAGTATAAGTGGATAAGTTCACTTATGGGTTTGCCATGTTGTAGGGCAGGCTATACCAATGTCTGACCTGCTATGGTCTAAGTTCTAACCCTGAGGTTAGGTCATAGGTTCTTAGTAAAGGTGTGTTTGTAGCTACAGTATTGTGTGGTAACAAAACAAGCCTTTTCTCAGAGTACATTATTGGTATTCTTTAATGATGTAATTGTTTCTCATGAAAGTTAAAAAGACACATGCAACATCCCGGGATGTTGCATACTTGCATACTGTACATACTGTGCTACAAACACACCTTCACTAAGTAAGAACCTATGACCTAACCTCCGCAAATCCCTGTATATGTCATCAAAATAAGGCTATAATACTGATGTCATAGACTGGTCCGGACTCTCCATAATATATGGGCATAAAAGGGGGATACGGGTATTTCATAACTGGGTGGGGCATTCATTTATGACTTGCATCGCTCCCAAGTAGGCCAGTGCCCAAAGTGCACCGGTCTAGACAAATCAAGTCTAAATCTAAGCAAGCTCTTCTTTGGTAGTATGACCATGCAGGAAGTTTACAGTATATAGTTTTTCCAATATGGAGCAACACAACATGTTTCAAAAGATGGCTGCACTGTGCTCTTTGTGAAAAAGGACTGGTTCATCCTTCTTTATAAAGAAGTTGTATGAGAAACAGTGAATACTCCACAAATGTCTTGAAGAACAAACATGGGTTAAGTAAGGACAAAAGAAGGATGAAAGAATGGACGAAAGAAAGAAAGAGCTCAGGGCAGATTGTGTTGTGTCACCCACACGCTATGGTTGTTGTCTTAAACGCCCCATAGCACTTTCCAAAGAGGAATGCCTGGCGTCTGATTCTGTGTTTATAATTTCCATCCAACCCGCATGTCTTGTGTGACGTGTACATTGGGTGAGCATTCCATGGAACAAGCATTACCTTCCTTGTTGAGGAACCATGTACGGTCTTACAGGGTATTGGGCCTTCTCCACTCATGATGCCATGTGTCACTCACTGCCACTGGATGACATAAAAACAGCTGTTGATACTGAATGAGTAAACACACCTGTGCATCACACTTACCTCACAGATACTAACGTCACAACTACCTCATACATATACTGTATGCACCTGTTTCATACATCATACAAGCTCATTTGAAGACCAAGAAGAAGTGAAGATGCGTAGTGAAGATGCATACCAAAGATATTAGAGCTGGATTTATATTTAGCTAGCACCACAGGGAAAAACAAAAGGATAGATAAACACTGGGATTAGGATTGTCATCATTGAGAAATTACTGAGCCGTGAGCTCAAAATCATTCCCTTATTAATAACTATTAACTTGTTTCAGTGCTGGTCATGCCTTTGATGCACATTGCATATTAGCTCTGGTCCATAGTGTTAGAGGAGTTTAAGACTATATTTGGTATATGCAATTAGCTCTGGGCCATAGTGTTAGGGAGAACACTCCTCTAACGCTATGGACCAGAGCTAATTGCATATATACCAAATATAGTCTTAAACCACTGTATTTACTGAAACAAGAAACCTCCGTCAGGAGTATGAATTCCAATTTGTTATCATGTTGTGTCATATCATTCATAATCATACAGAACTGTGTGAAAGAGTATGATTTTTATTTATTTATTTTCAGTAACAAAAGAAAAATTAAAAGGTCAAATAACAGGACAACATTATCATAGGTGTGCTGAACATTTTTAAATAAATAAAAACTATTAATATCACAGTCTCTTGTGCAAATAGGAGACTAGCAGCAGATACTCAAGCATGTAGTGCTACAGCAAAGGGGAGTATTCATAGTCATATAATTTATATATATACAGTAAAGTGATAATGTGCCACATTCGTGCCCCGTGGTACATTATCACACTGACTAATTTCTTTACAGTAGCAGGTTTTGCTAATGCCAATATAGATTATTTTATTGTAATGACCAGTGGGTTGAAGTTTCATGAAGAGACATGGAAACTTCTCAATATAGGAAACAGTGTTTATTGTAGCTTTAATGCTCCAACAACTAAGTTCAAATTGCAATAGAAGGGAGTCCCACTGTCTGCAACCACCACTTTCACCCCTGGTTTTAATAGCCAGTTTTATACATGTTGAAAAGTCCATCTCCATGATTTTTGTATTTACAGAATGTGTATCAAAATGGCTCTGGATTTACATTTACACATTCTGGCTAGCCATCGTCACGAAAAGGGACCGCCCACTTGTCCCTTTTCTGTGATGGCGTAGCCATCATTGACTCTTGTCTCGAGAGATTGATATTTACATGACTCCATTTAAAAACCTCCACCGGCTGTCCGTCCGTCCTTCCGTCCGTCCGTCCGTCCGTCCGTCCGTCCGTCCGTCCGTCCGTCCGTCCGTCTGTCCGTCCGTCACATCTCGTCACACTTTTGCCCTACTCATATCTCCGCCACCATTGCTCCTATCCATGCCAAACTTTGCACACACAATCCTTGGCTGCCAAACCACAACCTCCACCCCTCATTTCTCACATGGCCCCATGAGGCCGATTCTTGCAAAACACATTTTTGGACACTGCTCCTAAAAATGTTGCCCTAAAATCACATAAATCTGTACACAGTATGTCTAGACTCATGTCATCAACATGGATCTGTCCCATATAGCGCCACCATTAGGCCACTTTTTCAAACACATTTTTGGACACTGCTCCTACAGATTTTGCCCTAAAATCACACAAAGCGGTACACAGTATGTCTACAGTCATGTCATCAACATGGATCTGTCCCATTTAGCGCCACCATCAGGCCGATTTTTACATGCGACCTGACGGTTGCTTATCTCCCGATTAGGGAGTCTTACTGGTCACTTCTCTCTCTCTCTCTCTCAAACATACGTACGCACGCGCACACACGCGCACACACACGCGTGCACACACACACACACACACACACACACACACACTCACACACACACACACACACACACACACACACACACACACACACTGTATCGGTGGTGCCCTACCCCTTTCTCACACAAGTGACTAATGATATGGGACAGTGATCTTATCAGCTACAGGTCATTTCATCCGGTGGCTCTAAATATTTCACATGTTACTAGGTGTCTCTGTGAGCTGTCATGCCATTGGCACATACTACATCATTAACATTTCACGCCTTGCTATTATCACCCTTTATCTCTACTATGAATAATCTCCTTTGTTTAAACTGTGCTTTATTTTGACAACCACTTTCTTGTCACCAACAGAGAGTTTGCAAATAGTATTTGATGTGATTGAAATGAAGACACACATCTGATTCAATGGTAACTTATGTTAAAGGAATTCAAGGTAACAGGCAGGTGACAAATTGTTTGATGAAACATGATCTAACAGTAAATGCACATTGACAAAAACTTGATGAGTCCTCTGATTAATAACGTAGCAATTGCATTGTCAAGACTAGGAAATCAATACAAACATATTCTTGGCTTAAAGCTCAAGGGTTGCCTGGTTGCACAGCCAGTTAGTTCAAATCTGACTCCCGTCTTGTTTTAACCCCAACCCCAACAAAAAAACTCACAGTATTTTTCCCTTTCTCAGTGTATTTTTCCCTTTCTCTCTCTCGGCCCCTGTGAATGAAATTACATGTTTGGCTCTGTTAGAAATCCCTGGAGGTTGAGCATTTGGCAGTAATGCAGTGGACTGGCTCAGACTGAGTAGCTCAGCATCCGCAAGCAGCAAACCGATGCTTAATTTGGGCCCAAGTTCGGCATGTAACTTCAATTAATGTGTGTGTGTGTGTGTGTGTGTGTGTGTGTGTGTGTGTGTGTGTGTGTGTGTGTGTGTGTGTGTGTGTGTGTGTGCGTGTGCGTGTGCGTGCGTGCGTGCGTGTGTGCATGTGTGTGCGCGCGCGCGTGTACTGTGTGTGTGTGTGTGTGTGTGTGTGTGTGTGTGTGTGTGTGTGTGTGTGTGTGTGTGTGTGTGTGTGTGTGTGTGGTATCATTATGCTTGGCCTTTGACTCAGGGTATTTACAGTAATTGACTAAATATGATTTAAGGTGAATCACCCACATTACCAAAAGCAGTATCATTATAGTATTCATTTGACGTCAGCCCTTGTCTGTCTGTCTGACTGTCTGTCTGATTGTAAACAAAATATCTTAAGACCTACTGTAGTGCGTGGATTCTCACCAACGCTGTCAGACAATGATCATATGAAATTATTAAATTTTGATGGCAATTCGTTTTCTTGTTCTAAACCAACAAACTGTGTTTAGTGTGAAAAGTACTTCACGATTAAAACATCTTTATTTAAGTACGTTTATTACATAAAAAAGTATTTTTATAGTAAGTTAAATCGCCCAGCCCGTTTCTCTATTACTTGTAGTTAGTTCTGTAGGCTATGTGTAGCTTTTGAAAGTAAAGTGCTAGTTCTGAACATACTGTGCAATATGTATAACAAATCACTTCACGAGACACACGTTTCATACTCAGTGATGATGAAGTAAAACCGGTTTAGAATAACTTCCGTCACCCACATAATTCCAGTACAAGCAATTTACTAGGAATTCTACTGTATATAGCAGCAAAATGAATAATCACCAGTGGTGTAAAGTATTTTTGAGGTATCCAGTTTTCTATACTTTTACTTCTACTCCACTACATCTCAGAGGCAAATATTGTACTTTTACTCCGCAACATTTATTTGAGCCTAGTTGTCTTTTGTCACCTGATTTGTTATGCCATCCTATCCTATACTTGCATTCATGATGGAAACTGTATAGGCACACGTACTGTATAAGGAGCATTAGCAGTGGATACAATCCAACAGCAGCACAGCGCAAGTTGACTAAAAATCTACATAATTGAATAATCTTATCAATAAGGTTACGGGTTTCACATCGGCCTAGGCCCTAGACACAGAATACAATTATTAATAGAAATTCAATGTCAAACTGTTTTGTTTTGGTGAACAGTCATGCATTCTTAAATAAATAAGCATGTATATATATATATATATATATATATATATATATATATATATATATATATACTTCTTTTTTATTAACTTACAGAATGAGATGAGAAAAACAATTCAAAAGACAAACTGGGAATCAGGAAAACACAGAATGTATCTATAGATTCCACTCCCATGTCAGTGCAAAATGTCCCTTAGGAAACCCAACATGACTGTCCAAACACTCCCACATCATCTGTATGTTTACTGGGACCATGATTCAACTGTATATGCTCTGCTTGATATTTGTTATTGTACAGACATAAACATGTTCCAGCATATGCTTTCCGTGAGTCTCATTATCATTACGTAATCTGTATAGTGCAGCGAGGATAGCAGATCTAAAGTGACAATCAAGCTGGAATCAATGCCAAAATAAAAAATATACCTGTATATACCGTATATACTAATTAAGGTGCTCTAGTATTTTTTTTTGTGAGTGACCTATTACGCATTTAGGGCCCTATTTTCGTCCATGCCTTACCCCTTATCCCCAAACGCTTTTGCATTTTTTTTATATTTTGAAAAACATTTGTAAATATTTCAAATAGCTGATCTACAAGCTCACAGCGTGTCGATGTAAACCGGCTATTTGAAGTTTTTAAAAATGTTTTTCAGAATAGTAAAAAAGTCAAAGAAGTTTAGGGATAAGTTGTCCATGGACGAAAATATAGCTCTTAGTATCAAATGATTTTTACGATAATGTATGCCGGCATCTGGTAAACCAAAGCTTACTAACTACAAACTGAGACAGAGCTCTTTTCAGCAACAACAAAAGAACCCTCAGTAAATACACCATGTCTTACAAGTAAAACATTCAGCTCTTGAGTGTGTCTCAGGCAGCTAATAAGGCGTACACTTGACCTAAAGTCATACTGTATGTACAGTATGAATGAAAAGCAGCCCAATGGTCTAAAAATAACCACCTCAAGATAACAGAAAGGGAAGCCCTTCAGTATAATAACCCACTACATTATTTGCATTCCAACAGAGGATGAGTCATGAAAAGCAGAGGCGGTGTGTAAAAGCTACGCGTATTCTGATGTCAACGTAAACAAGTCTGAAGAGGACAACAGGTGGTGTGTGGGTGTGTGTTTGTGTGTGTGTGTGTGTGTGTGTGTGTGTGTGTGTGTGTGTGTGGGGGGGGGGGGGGGGGGGGGGGTATGGGAAGAGACAGGGAAGAGATACCCGACAGTTTCTGTCTAGGTATCAGCATACAGGCTTACTACGATGTAATGGCATGTTAACGTCACCACACACACACACACGGATGCTGTCGAGCAATGTACACCCTCCTCTGCTGAAGAGCGTCTTATGATGAAGAATAGATTAATAAGAATGTATTCTTCTTCCTGCTCCTTTTCACTCATGGGTGTATAATATATATTAACTATTTAAATTAATTATAAAGGAATTGTATTGTACTGTGATACAATACCATGTGCAGAACAAAAGAAAATGAAATAAATAAATAAAATGAAAATGAAAAATACATGGGATTGTTACTTTTGCTATAGGCTACTTTAGCAAAAACAACAGGAAAATGGAATAGTATAAGACCAAAGTCTCAGACCTACGTGTAGGCCTATACATACTGTATCTATATATTTTCCAGACCAAAGAGACAATATTCTAAAAATGTACATCATTTTGTTAATGTTCGTTAATCAATCTTTGTCTAATAAAATAATCAATCAATCAGTTCTGGCCCTGTTACAGATGTTGTCCAAAAATCATGCAGATCGGTACACAGTATCTCTGTAGCCGTTAAATGGAACGGGTATTTCTTACATTGATGCTCATACATATTAGCATGCAAGCACCAGTTAAAGTTACTTTCCATCCCTCATATACTGTGTGCACAGTGCACATCCCATAACCCACACACTGCACATCATTTCGGAGCTCATATCTTTGAACGGGTAAGGGCTAGTATATATATATATATCAAAGCAGGGTTATGTACTGTTACAATGTGGCATTGAATCCTGGCCCTCCCCCATCACAACCTTTCTCTAACCCTTCACTGCTGCTTGGCCTCTCATCCAGAGCCAGTCAGAGAGAGAGTGATTTGAGCAGTCCTTAGAGTGGTTGCTGAGCTTTGTGTTCTTGCAGCGCCCCTCAGTGGGGGAGTTCAAACAGGATTACACAACAGTTCCATGCCCAGTTGTAAGTTTCCCTTGGAGTGAGGCCTCAAAATGTTGGGTGAGTAAATGTTTATGAATGACAAGCCGTAGTGACAGTAGCAACAATGAGGGGAAGAGGAGAGTGTCCAGTAGACACGTCATTCTCTCCTCCCCCTCTTACGCACTTCTACTACTGCTGTCTGGGTCTGCTATGCTGTTGCGCAACACACACACATTACGCACGCACGCACGTGCATACATGCGCAGGCAGGCACGCGCGCGCACACACACACACACACACACACACACACACACACACACACACACACACACACACACACACACACACACACACACACACACACACACACACACACACACACACACACACACACACACAGAGTGAATCAGGGGTTCATGCAGTGTATTAAGGCAATACCTCAAAACCACAAATTGGAGATTCTCCAACAGTGAAAGACATATCCTGTGACTTTCATTTCTTTCCCAACCCCATTAGTTATGATGATGATGATGATGATGATGGTGATGAACAAGGAAATGTACTGACCCATTTTTAGCTCCATTGCCTGATTCTTTAAATGGCTGCATTTTGTCCATGAAAGGGTTTAAAATAACAAAGCCCAAGTTTTCTTGTTCTTTTCCATTACTCAAAGATTTGATTTGCCTTGAATGGGAGTCTGATACAGCTGAAATCCTTGTACTTTTCAGATTACATTTTATGTGCAAAAGAAATTGGAAATCACTGCAATGTCATAGAAGTTCATAGAATGGGCCGACAGCTGAGTGGTTAAGGTGCTTATGTTCCCGGTTCCCGGTTCCATTTCCAGGCCGGGCGGACCTGTCAACTCCTGTTTCTCTACACTGTGTGACTACAACACTATAAAAGCCTAAAAAACTAAAAGATTTCATCGGATGTAATGTTATGCAAGTATCATTGATTTAGGAACAAATAAATAAAAAGCCAAAATGCACCCATACATCATAGAATGATAACTTAAAACGATTTCACAGTACATAAGCAGAGATAAGTAAGTAAGATGTGATGCTGCTAACCACTGTTTATACAATTTCTCATTACTGATTACGTCCTAGAGACATTTTGACTATTATGGAAATGCAACATTAAACAAATGGACACTGGTCTCATTTGGATGACTAAACATGAACAGTAGGTCCAACTACGTATGCACTGCGCTATCCTGGTATTGGAAAAGAGTCACTCAATCCAAACAAGACTAACCATGTCAAATGAAGGTCAGACAGTGGGGTTCCTACCCTATCAGGCCAGACCCTGAGCTTCATTAACCCATGATGGTACCAGTTGCGTGTTATAGCCGGCATGCATTCGGGGGAGGGAGGGGGGGGGGCGAATAAACTTGTACTACCAAATTTTGGCACAAACAAACTCTTTAATTTGATTGAATGATTCATTGAAAATGCAATTAACTTATACACGAAAGGTGGCAGGCTGCAACAAGATTATAGGATACCTGGTAGTCTTTTTTTGAATACATATGCGTGAGCGTGAGCAATTTAATGCACGGTACATTCGTCAGGGGTTGCAGAGAGGCCATGCAAAACATCACAAGGTCACAAGAGGCATATATATACACAATCTGTGTTCTCTCAAACAGACATGCGTGCTTTTCTTTGTAGACGCTTTGTCTGTGTTTTGTACAGTTTGTGCACTTTGCTGTGAGCGTGTGCACTATGTAGAATAGTTGTTCCCTTTAACACGCATCGTTTAGGAAGGAGGAATCATTTGGTCAGGACGAACAATCACGTTGGTGACCGCAATGAATCACTGAAGTAATGTCAATGTTATTTGTAATCTCCTCCGTGAGACCACACCATGTGTCCTTGCATTTCCACCGTCTCTGCGTGCTCACACACATAGGTCTAGACATGGCATCACACACATAAGGTGAACACGCATGCAATGTGGGCATGCACACACACACACGCATGCGCACAAGTACACACGCACGCGCACGCGCCAGCAAAGACATGAAGATTCGAAATGTTAGAAGACATTCTTTTGAAGAACAAAGAAACCCACGATGGAAATGTAAATCAGTTACCGAAGAGACAAACTTGTGTGCGTGCTGAAATGTACAAGTATATAACAGCCTTCATTAATCCTCATTTATGTTTCATCCGTTACTATTCACAAAAGAAAAATAACACCCACTTCTTTACACCTGTAAACCTGTGATGTTACTATAAAGTTGATTCATGTCATGTTTATACCATGTCCTTCATCTCAGTAATTTTGCAATCCATCATCATTACAGTAATGTCTGTTTGCTTCCAAGAACAGGCACATGATGCTCCAAGCTGTAACTTCTCAATGAGCTCTCAAGCGTTTGCCTTTGTGAAGGTGCAAATGCTCATCAGGGTTCAAAAGGTTGACTGATTTATTTATGGGCTTTGACCAACAAAAAACTAAAAAGCAACCATGTGCTTATTCTCCATCATGGTCTCGGTCAAACTGCGAGCATGGAATGAGGAGAGAGAGAGAGAGAGAGAGAGAGAGAGAGAGAGAGAGAGAGAGAGAGAGAGAGAGAGAGAGAGAGAGGCAGTGAACAGGGATGGTGTAGCATAAATTATCTCTCAATAAGAATGGAGTTATTATTTAGCACTGTATTTTTATGTCCAGGCAGTTACTGTAAACCACTGCGTGAGGAGAGCTGTTTTAAACTAAAACCATACAGCTGAGGCCGAGGCACAGCAGCAAAAACATGCTGTGCCAACAACACAGTTGTCACACCCACAGACACATGAATAGGGAAAGTCAACACACACACACACACACACACACACACACACACACACACACACACACACACACACACACACACACACACACACACACACACACACACACACACACACACACATACACACACACACACACACACACACACACACACACACACACACACACGCGCGCGCGCGTGCGCACACACACACACACACACAATTGAATTTAAATATAGGGCATGATGTCAGGACAATGTAAAATGTTTAAGAAAACAAAGACAAACAAAAAAACACAACAACAAAACACACACATAAGAACCCCCAAGAAACCCCCCCCCCCAGCCAATTCCCACCCCAGAGCGCTACTGGCTACTATAAATTATTTTCAAACTATCAGGAGGCCCGCTCCTGTTCCAGGAAGGAAATTAGTGGTCGCCAGATCTTTTGAAATTGTTCAGGTTTGTCTTTTATGGTGTATATTATTTTTTCCAAATGAAGAGTGCCTGACATTGCTGGTTTTATCATGAAAACGTTCAGGTGAATGATCAAACTGTGGCCAAAAATCACTCAGTAAAAACAGTAATGCCCTGCTCAGGTTCACCAGTTTCCATAAAGACATACAGCAGTTTGTATCCTATAATGGAACTAATTCTCCTTTTCTTCCAATACTCTGTGGCCTACCATAAAGCTAGATTGTTTAGAACTTTTTATGTTGGATATATATCAATCTCCATATACAGGCACATATTGGTCAGATCGGTGGTGCGATGTAGAACCTCTAGTTATACACAATTCCTTGGCATTCTGCTTAATAATGTATTGATATCTTCATATAACTTCATATCGTGGCTTTAACCACATATCATGGCTTTAACCACAATGGCCAAGAGTAATACAAAACAAAACTTGTTTCTTTATTGCTTAAACACAAAAATATATTTGTCGATTAACTGCATAATAACTTTCTTCAACAGGAAGGGGAGCTATGGCAACCAGAGAAAGCCCAATATGTTGTCATTTGGGATTGTGTGAGTTTCCATCGGGCTGTTCTGGTTTGTGTCAGGTTCAATGACCACCCCAGGTTCAACTTTCTTTTTTGCCAACACATTTCTGAATGCGTGGTGGTGAGACTAGACTGCCATTGATCAGCATGATCATTCTGGGTTCACAAAGGTTCTCCACAACCCACGTGACAGCCTAGAAGACTGTATGACCACAACCCCGCACAGCAAAACCTGTATCGTACTGTACATAATATTTTACCTTTCTTGTTTTATGCATTGTGAATGACTCTGTGTGTGTGGATGTGTGTATGAGATACATTGCTGTCAAAGTCTCTGTTTTCTTTTTTTTTTGGTCTAAGCTCATCTATAGATCTATTCAAATTGTGTATTTTACACTGCTGTAATTATTTCCTGTAATATGCTACCTGGACAATGGCACAGCATTTGGATTGTTTTTAGACAATTCTCCCTAACATTCATGTGCAAATTATATATTTTTTATGTTTATTCTCAATTTTATATGAACCTACACAAAGTTATTATGTATTTTTCAACACTCAATTCAAAGAACTATGAAAACCACTTGTCATTTAACATGCCCAGGAATACTTTTGGCCTAAGTCATCGTCAGTGATTATGACAAGGACAACATAGGGAATTATGATAAAGCTTCAACTCAACATAAATATATGTTAAATAAATCTACATTTTGGTCAAGTGAGCATTTAAAACAAGTAGAGTATCAGTGAGATGTTCTGATTCATAAATCGGAAGTTGACATACCTAGTGACCTTTAAAAATAACCACCAACTCTAAACAAGAGGAATGTTTCACTCCCACAGCAAGCATCAGAGAGTAACAGTCAAGCATTACTACCTAGGAATATGTGACGGAACTGTGTAACAAGAGGAAGGCGACGGCAATACAAATCCTTGCTTTATGAAACTCCTGAGTCACCATGGCAGGAATGGATTGGCTCCGGGCTTGTAATAGAGCAAGACTGGACTTTCAGATGGACATTAAAACCGCCGTCATAACATAGACGTGGCTGCTTTGCGAGTGTGTGTGTGTGTGTGTTTGATTGATTGATTGAAGGCTTTATTAGAAGTTTGCATAGGAAAATGTACAGATTCATGACGGTACAGTTCACTGGTACAAGGTCTACTAAAAGGAGATCCATGAAAAGACTAAGCTTATTTCAACAGGAAACCATTAAAGTGTGTGTGTGTGTGTGTGTGTGTGTGTGTGTGTGTGTGTGTGTGTGTGTGTGTGTGTGTGTGTGTGAGCGAGCATGTGTGTGTGAACGCACACACACACACGTGCACATGCTGTGTGCGTACACATGCACATGTGAGTGTGCCATGCAGGCAAATGAACAAGCCTACGTATAATTTCACATTTGTATTTTGCATCGATTGAAAGTGCTTTCACTTATGACCATGGGGGTGCCTCAAACGCCAACAGTTGCACCATCTCTCGTACAAACTCTATTTCCCCCCGCAGCTCCCTCGTGTTCTGATGGCTGCACCCTACAACTGACACAGCTCTGGGTAGGTAACCCAGCCTGTTGCTAATCTGCGCTCAGAGGAGCGCACTTTTCTGGTTTTCCCTGCTGTTGCTGCTATGAAACCTGAATTTATCTCCAGGGATCAGTTAATCTTATCTTTAGTTTTGAGATACAAAACAAGAAACAAACCAAATGAAAGCTATTAAGTACATAATGACAATGTACACTGACTCAAAAGACTATGAGGCTATGAGGTCATACTTGAGATAATGACTTCCTTAACTTGTCACTAGACTATTGACAAATCAAAGCGTGTTACAGTCAGCCATTACCTAACACAGATACTACTCTTACTATCTCATTTACCTACATTACGGGATGCAGTCTTAACAGACTGTGACTCACTTGAGAAATAGAGGTGAGAAGGCCCCATTAATTCTAACCATATACGTACAGAATCGTCAGTGCTGGATCCGCTGATGTATGGAAATCAGAATAGGCATTGGGTTCTGTGTAATTACAGGATTTGTGTAAATGGGGTAACCCTATACCTCCTCTTCCAGTAACAGAAACAGCACAGAACATATGGTTCATATAATAGTACCATGCTTGGCCTCCAATCGCCTATAGCAATGAAACCCTGCACGTACTTACAGTACATACACGTGATAGTCATACCTCGTGATATTATACTAACACATTTTGTTACAGTAAAATATATATTTTTGGGAGCTAAGCTGTTACATACATTACAATACATTCTGAAGGTCATTAAACACATGTAGATCATTATATACATCTGCAGAGGTGGCTGGAAGAAAAGAAGGTAGATTGTTTGCTGATGCCATGATGACACATGAGGTTAGACAACACACTCCATATATTTGGGCATAGCTCCATTGGGAACTCCTTATACGGTTATGGCTGAGTCATGGTGACATGAGCATGACATGAGAGGTCCACTGGCCAGCCGGACCTCCCTTGACAATTTAGGATAAGATTATGACTAAGATTATGAGACTATAATCTTGTAGTCTCCTGATAAAGCGGTGTAAAAAGAAACACCTTCTGGTACTTTTAATTACATATTCTGCAAGTTACAGGTCTGCAAGTGCCTTCCTTCTATATGACATAAAAAATACTAGAAGGACTTGTGAGAGCTGACATTGTTGTTCTTTTTTACTCCGTTTAGTCATTTTTCTGTCCTTTGCTATTCCTCTCTCTGTGATGCCTGGCCTGTTGGAGACATGCTCGGAAAGGGAGGTCTCAGTGCCTAGATACATAAACACACATATCATCAAACACTATTCCGTAATGTCTTTCTGCCACCACCAACTCTGTCATCTTAAATGACTAATAGATTAAATAACAACAAGAGAGAGGCACGCCTTGTCAGCATACCTGTTGATTTTCTCATTTATTAATTCATTGAATATTTATTTTTCTCTCTTCTCCCCAAACCCTAGAGGAGACATGCTTGCTGAGGAGGCTCATGGGGACAATCAGACATGTCAGATAATGTTCCGATCAATCATGGGCTGCTCAGGTATCTCATCTCTTTGCCATCATCTCAAAGATAAATCTTTCAGCTAAATCATTTATACATTAGGGGTAGTGGATAACAATTTAAATGATGACAACCAATCAGTCAAATGAACACCTTGGCACACCTTTCCGGTGTGTCACTTTATGGGTGTCCGGTGGAAAAAAGGGAGTCACAAATCCTGTAAAACTATGCAAGGAATTCAAATAATTTCCCCTTAAGGCCTGGTGAAAGGGGTGGGGTAATTGCCAAGCACAGAGCTGTGAGGCAAGACTGGAAAACAGAAAGCCACGCGATCTTCATTACATTGTGATCCTGTCAAGAATCACCCAAAAAGTAACTTTCACTGTTGTCAGCAGGTGCTTTGTCTCTTATAGCTCAATGTGCCTGGAAAACATACAGTATGGAGACAAAAGCACTTTGTCTGTTGGACTAGGATCAAATACCCATGAGATCCATATCACCTCCTCTCTTTGTATTATTTCTCAGCTGGCTTTACATAAGAGAAAAGAACAAGAACCCCCCCCCCAAGCCCCACCCAATTAGAAAACATTTAAATACAGTGACACCTTTTTTGTTTTACAATGCACCCCTGCCCATGATAAATACAAAGGCAGATAAACAGACTATAGTACTTGTTTAACTTTGAAAGAGGACCGGACCCAAAGACAGAACATCTACATTTCAGGAAGTCCTTTTATGGTCAATGTGAGAAGCCATGAAATGAAGTAGGCCTATAGACAGAGATAGTTAAGCAAAGTTATTACAACTGGGGTTTGTACACATTTGTTGCAATAGATGTTAATGCAAATTTGTTGACTGGACACAGTTGTTGCTCATTTTACATTCATTATTATATTTAAGTTAGATAAAGTCAGGACAGGGGACTGTCTGTCATGATATTCCAGTGTTTAACATTTGAGTTGACTTAGGCACAAGACTGCCCTCTAGTGCTCTAGAAAGTCTAACAGGGCTGGACACACACACACACACACACACACACACACACACACACACACACACACACACACACACACACACACACACACACACACACACACACACACACACACACACACACACACACACACACACGAGCATGCATGTGCACGTGCACGCACAAGTACGACCACACGCACACCATTATTATTATTCTCTACAGATGGGTTCTATATAAATGGTAACTTGAATTGGTCCCAAATTATTATAATGAATAAATGTTAAATATTTTCACATTTTTATAATGTTTTGTAATTGTAGTAAACTGATAGTCATCTTTCTCTGTAGCCTACTTCTTAGAATTGGAGAGACCAAAATAGTTACAGGAGGCTAATAATAGACTAATAGACTTAAAATGTTTTTTTTAGGGCCAACACGACGCTACAGTAAATAATCTGTTGGATTCTGTAATCTATGCTCATTTAGGGCTTGAGCCCAACCTTACTTGCATGCTTAGTCAGCCTTTATAAAAGGTTGACTAAGCCTTTAATCCAATAAATACAGTACACCAAAAGAGTGATAAAAGCACTTAAGAAAGTCAAACCATTCCTATTTGCTCTGCAATGATTCAACATGTTCAACAAAAAGAAACGTTAAATAGTAGTACCGGTATGTGAGAATAACAAAGAAAAGAAGAAGGGTTAACAACATTTCTATGACTGTATGCAGTGGAAATATACAGGCTGGTTATTGTGTGCCTGTTATTTAACCGTTATTTATTTAAAAATCTGGAAGTTCATTCCCTCTTAGAATCAGAATCAAGCCAAGAACATCCTCACAAAGAATTTGACTTAAACAGTTCGCTTTTGATGTTCAGACGAAAGCACAAAGAAATAAAATATTCTAAAATACATCAAAAACCATAAGAGCAGCATATTGCAGCATAGATATCTGTGTAGACTCTTCATCATGAACCCAGTCTGTCTTCATTGCAACAAGAAGAGGCTAGTAAGAGGTAGAAGTGTTTAAACTTGGGGCTGGGGTTTGGGGGGGGGGGGGGTCAAATGAAATAATCACGTACTACAAGACAAAGCATCACCAGGCATTCCGTGCTTACAGTATAACTAGCGGAGTTTGGTGCTTTGATATCTTCCAGCCGTGTGTTCATTTCGTGTGAAGCCCAATGCCAGGGAGAACTTTTAATTCCACAGAAGAATGCTTTCATTTGAACAAAGTTCATCCAGGGGATATGCATGGGGCCCTTGCTTGAGTTGACTCCTTACACATTGCATTGTTTAGCAAGGTTCGGAAATCTCAACAATTTGATTACTTATTTTACTTATTTTATTTTCTTCTAAGTCCTCTATTGAGTTTATTGGCAATGCTATATATTATGTAAAAGAACACAAAATCGTATCTATAAAAGAGCACAAAATATTATCTATTTCTTACTATTGGATAATCTAATTAAGTGTCTGAGTCAAAAGCATTGTATTTTTCACCTATGATCCCCTTGTCCTGGGTCAAACCTAAGACTTTCTATTACTGCACTCTCTCTTATATGCCTCTCTCACTGGTGTGTAGTTACGCCTTTGTGAAGCAGAGGCGTCTAATTCTTGCACTTAAATCCTCTTAGGACCGATACGCTATTTTTGTTTGGTCCAACCGTGATGCCTGTAACACCTTTTTTTTTTTTATCTCCAATCGCCAACCCTCATTGGTTGGAAAAGACACACACATACAGTACACACAAAAATACAAAGCATCTAAAACTAGACATCTCAGTTCAGTGTGCCGACAGTATTGACCAGTCCAAGGATTATTTGCATACTGTATAGTGAAGAGCTCACGGTAACCACAGGAGGTAAGGAAAACTCAATGGAGTCAATCGAGTAGAGATGGCAAGTTTTGTTTGGTTGTGAAATGGAACACTGACCAGCTTCTGACTGTTTCTATTAATATGCTTGCATGTAGTAATGGTTTAGCTTTCTGGCTTTCAAAGGCAAAGATCATTTGTATTTAGTTCTTTGCCACCATCTCATCATTTATATATGAGGAATGTATTTATGTGTAAATATCATTCATGGGTATGTGAGGAAACACCTGAAATATAGACATATTCTCTCACAGTATACTTAATACAATAAAATCTACCATATCAACAGAATTTGTCTTGGCCAGCATGAAGATTGGATGCACTAAGTAATGTATCCACATACAACCAGATATTAAATCAACCAGATTTATTGGCTTTAGGTAGGCTACTTCATGTGCCATTGCAAACACTGATATTAGCACTAGACATTGGTTAGATGAAACAAAGTGGACAGATTTTGTTTACAATATCTATTTCAAATGTTATAAAAGGGCCAACAATGAACAACTGTCAATACTGTAATCCTATTAGAGCACCTTCATTTAATTAACTATCGTGGGACTATGGACTCCTTTGCGTATTGGATACCATGGTCATTTGACATATGGCCAGTTCCAAAGACCTAACAATGTATCAAAAACCTAAATGTGATAAACATACAGTAGTATTCACATTAATAACAATACAGCACTAATGACATGGCGTTTCTGATTGCGATTATGTCTTTGATTTCTGACAGGCAACTGATAATGTCTGGCAACGTAGAAATGGAACTGGAAGAGAACATTGCACAAACAGGTAAAAAGCAGCGTATACACTCACTCCAACGTGTGCAGAGTTTTCGGCCCGAGTTTAACCACTTTACAGTAAATCCTATATACTTCTTATACTGACTTGAGTCGGCAGAGTAGCTGGTCTCTTTTCTTTCCCTCTACACTTTAGACCCCCTTTTTCTCTACATCTCTTCACCGGAAATAGTCAATCTACAGGCTCACAATGAGTCATAACACATGACTTTATTTATTTTATTATTTATTGTATTTGTCTTGAGCTTGTACATCTATTTTTGGCTCATGTTCTTAAATGTGAATTCCAGACATATTTATTTGGCTACATGGCATACAGTTAAAAGCATTAATTGACTTGCCATTTCATTAGACCGGCATGCATTACAAATTGTTATGAGAACAATAGTGCTATTAAGTCAAAAACCAAGTCAAAAGGAAAGCAGAGAGACAGATCTATAGTGCTTTAGCTTTAACATACACTCAAATATTATTTCTGTACCTGCTCTTGCATAACTATCGTGCAATTAGTGGACTGCTTGTGCTTAAGTAGACATGTTAATATTAACCGTGCCCTGAGATGGTTTTGCGGTTGACTGTTTGTTGAATAATAAGCATAATATAATATAATGAAATATTATATCCTTTAATATCCTAAAGGGCAGGCTGCTCACTCACAAATTGATCAGGATCTAATTTATTATTTATATCTATACATGTTCTCCTCGTCCACAGGACCAAAGGGCGTGATAAATGACTGGAGGCGATTTAAGCTGGAAAGTATGGACCACCCGAACTTGCCCCCTGCCAAGAGGGAACTACTGAGGCAGATGTCCAGACCCGGCGAGGAGAGAGGAGCCCGCAAGGTATGACACAGTGATAAAGATTACCACATCAACAATGGTGACGTCATGCTGGTTTCATGTCATTCAGTCTTGCATACATTGAGTGCTTCAAAAATATTTCCGTAGGTGTTGATCCTTATATCTACCTACTTTGGTCATCTTTATGAAATTGTGTCCTACTGTAACTATCCCATACTGCTTTGACGAATGTAAAACAATGAATCAATAAGCTTTAATTTAGTAAAGTCAGCAAACCATCTGATAGACAGTGGAAATTGTCAAATTGATTCAGTCCGTTTGGTTTTTCAGGTGAGCCTCCAAGAGTATGAACTGCTCAAGGAGGACGACGACACAGGTCTCAAAACCTACCGCAAAAAATGTATGGTGGAGATGCATGAAAAGCTCAGCTTTGGACCCAAGTTTGAAGGTGTGCATGACCTAGATAGTGGCGATGCCTTCCTGGAGGTCATTGAAAAGGAGCACCACACTACAGTTGTAGTAGTACATATCTATAAGATGGGCGTTAAAGGTTGCGAGGAGCTTAACAACTGCCTCGACTGCCTGGCCACTGAATATCCCACCGTCAAGTTCTGCAGGATCGACGCAGTGGCAACAGGTGCAAGCGAGAGGTTCAGGGATGAGCTCTTGCCCACGTTGCTGGTGTACAAGGCGGGTGAACTGATAGGGAATTTTCTGGCCTGCACACAGCACCTAACTGCCGAGTTCTTTGCCACTGATGTGGAAGCCTTTCTCAATGGCTATGGATTGTTGCCAGAGAAAGAGCTGCGTGGGATGGATGATGAAGAAGAGAACGAAGTTGAATGAACCATGAGGAAAATCTATGCGGCTGAAAGGGATGGTTTTGGAAGTAGAGAGGTAATTTGAAGAGCCAATTGTGGATCAATGACAGACAATTTGGGTACTGATTATAACGAATGCATAACATTGCTGCTAGATCATAAGGGCTTGAGAATGATCCCTAACATTATTTTACATCGAGTAAACTAGAAATCTGAGCGCAATGTAAAAACAAGAAAATACCAAATCTGCATGGTCTCATAATTCCATGCCCAAACCAGTTCTTGAATATTTTTGTATTATACATATTGGATTGGATTGTGACAAATTTTATTTATTATAGATGCATTTATTTATTTATGTTTCAAAAATGTATTTTTGTTTTTGTAGAATTTAATTCATAGGATGGGATTTTACCAGGATCTATTTTTAATCAAGGGTTTGTTTATCTCAATGATTTAATGCCATGTTAAACAAAGCACAACGTCATCAGATGAATATCACATTTACTGTGAGAAACAGAGCAGTCTGTTTCTACTCTGGCTTATCAACGGAATCTGAAACCAGTGCAGTGAGATGTCAATGTTACATTTGGAAAAGCTTTACACAAGACGCTGACGTAAATATTGTTATCAGACCTGAGTGATTCCATTTCCTGTGTATACTACTGAGAAGGTGACAGAAACTCACGGAAACAACCAAATAGGGTTGTTTGTGAGGCTTTGAACTTGGCTGGACTTGTTGGTCTCTGGCTATAATAATGAAATATATCACATTATTATTATCACAATTTATAACGTGAAGCAAAATAGCTACATGACCTGACTAAAATAAATACAAAAATCCACGGTAAGGTTGTGTGTGGTTTGTTTTTCATAATAAGGGGAATAAACTGCCCCTAGCAATCAGAACTGTAGATTCACACCTCTTCCCCCTCGCAGTCTGAAAACTCACCTCTTCAAACTACACCTCACCTTCTAGCACTCCTCTTTCCTTGACTCCCTAGATGTGAGTTACATATAGGCATACTATGCAGATCTATGATCGTTACTTGGTTACATGTTTTGTTATTTAGATGACAGTTTAGATAATCGTTTTTGTTTGACCATGGATGTTATTTGAATGTTATTTAGACAGCATGTTGATGCTATATGTTTGATTAACTGGTATCATAGTATTTGGAGAACTACAGTGTTCTCTTTGCACTCCACTTACAGTATGCTGTAGAATGCTATTTATCATGACGTTTATTGACTAGGTTTCGTGCTATTCACTCTGGATAAGAGCATCTGCTAAATGCCTAAATGTTTACTGGACAAAACAAAGTAAATACATAAATACATGTGTATTACATGTTTTGTTTCCCATAGAAACTGGGACTTAGAAGTAGATAGCAAACAATATAGAGGCAGGTATAGAAGACTTTACACTGAGGTCACTCTCCACTTCTACAATAGGCATGTTAACCAACCTCAACCAATAGCCTGATGATAACAGAGCAAATCTGACTTCTCTGTGACCCTTATGAGGTTTGAGCTGTTCAAACATAACAAAACCACAACACAGAAGTACGTTTAGTACAGATCTATTAGCTACCCGCAATTTGATGTGTCACAAATCAAATTAAGCTGCTTCCTGCTTACAGTTAGAATTGACAGACACTTAAGTGGTTAAGTGAGTTGTGGCTTATGCTAGTAAACAAAAGCTGGTAACACAGAGAGAGATTGGGCCATTCTTTACAGAGGGTCTGTGCTCTACACACACTGCAGTGTATCTGTGTTATCAGGTGTCGTTTATAAGCAGCCACAGCACACAATATAGATGTGAGCTGTTCACATTATTGGGCCCCCTTCTCTTCCAGTACTACAGACACAAACATGTAATGCCATACATTGTGGCCTTGCCATTGCTTTCCTGGAATAGGCAGAGATTGAGTCAGACAACCGTCAGGTTACATAATCCTGTATCAAAGAGTGCCATTCAGTGATGGACAGTCCTTGTCTTCAGAGAAGTCCAAATTGAGCTGATCAGGTCAATCCTCTTAAAAGCGGATTAAGGCTGGAGCTTTGGTGTCTGTGTGCTTCTATATCTGTGTGGGCCTGAGGACCATAATAAAAAGGAAAACTTTTACGCTCATCTCAATCTTCAGTAAAAGCAAGCTACAGAACTCTAGTAAAAAAATCATTTATAAATTAATGTATTTGTTTACTTACTTATTTATTTTGACCTAGAATAACCATGTACTGATCAGTATAGGCCTTGATCAGAGGCAGGGATATGTAGAACACGACTTTACAGAAAAGGTCACTCTCCATGTCTCCAACAGGCTGTGACATGTTAACCAACCCTCAATCAATAGCCTGTTAACAGAGCAAATCTGACTCCTCTGTGACCCTAATCAGGTTTGAACAGTTCAAGCATAACACAAACCACAACAGAAGCGTGTTTAGTACAGTCAGACGCATATTATTTAGCCGCAATTTGATAACTAAATCATAAATTAAATTAATCTACTTCCTGCCTCCTGTTAGAATTGACAGAAAATGGGCATCATTATGTTTTACTAGCAGCTGCCATCTTCTAAATCATTCATCCCCATGGCAATGCTCCATGTGCTCTTTTTTCTTTCTCTTTACCTTATTACTGTTGAGCTATTACTATTAATGTTCAACCAATAGTTAACCCTATACCAAGTTTACCGCCCTGATGCCTGGGCGTGTCGTGGGTTCGAATCCTGATTTCGACGACCTTTGCTGCGTGTTACTCCCCATCTCTCACCCCATTTCCTGTCAGGACAATAGGTCCTATCAGTAGGTCCTATCAATAAAGGCATAAAACCCCCAAAACAGATCTTTAAAACATATAAATGTTGTTCGAAGTTAAAGGGAAGGTATAGGGTCCAGTGTGTCCAACCCAGCACTGTATCCTTTTATTACACATACAGTATGTAATAAACAATATGGTATGTTAACTTAGAATGCCTTGAAGATGCAAGTCATATGAACATTTTGCCCAATTTACTATGTCTGTATATCTTTTAAAAAATATATTATCCTTTCATATACATGCCAAGACATCTACTGTAGTTTAATGTTGATGTTACATTCCCCCATTCTGCAGACAACTTGTCTGCAATAAGGTCATTGGTTCAGAGTACATTAATCAGAGAATCTGTTTTGCACTGATACATATCGCCTGCATGACCTGTAACTGGAGATGACTTGGTGTGCACAGAGTAGCGTGTCTAAGATTTATCATAATTTCTGGGATACCTCCCACAAGAACCTTCCGTGCAACAAGGCTTTCCCAAGGTGCACAAACATGTCACAACAGTCCCACCAGATAGGCTGGGCACCCAGACTAACAGTGCATGCCCTCGACAAAATATCACAAGCAGCTCAAATATTGCATCTGGACATTTCACGCAGCACAGTACATGTTACTGCTGGCCAGCCTGGCCTTCACAGTTCACGCCGACCAAAAGTGTTTCTACATACGGTATATGTAGATAATGTGGGCTGCACAGCATCACAGCCATGTGCAATAAGTGCATGGCTGATCACAGGGGGTCAGAGTTCATCGAGTGCAGCAATAGAATGTTTCAATTCACGAGAGGGTTATGAAACAACTTAAAACCAAACAAGGTGACTCAACTCTATTTAGAGGAGGCCCAAAAAGGAAAACACCCGACAGCATGCGATCAGAAGACATGTCATGCCTCAATATGCTATAACCAAACCCTATCAGAGGCAGATGACTCACTGCTGTACCTCACATAAATATTTACTCCAAAGCGCTGACCTTCTGATTCCTCTCATTTTGATTGGTCGTTCAATTCTGTTGCTTCCCTAATTGGAGAGCTTTTGTGTTGCTTGTTGTTGGGCCCAGCTGCAATGCTCCAGTTCACACACACAAAAGCCCAACTCACTGAGGTGACGTCATGATGACACAGCAATACAGACCCCATCGGAGGCATCCCCTTCCCCGGTTACCCAAAATGTACAACGGAAACTGGGTGGGCTGGCACTGTAAATGGCACTGTTCCATTTGTACACACCGAGTAAAATTAACAGGATGTTACTGTGTACAGGCCTTTTCACAAATGAAACACCCTCATCAGTCAATGTGTACACTTTCATTAAAGTGACCCAAATAAAATGTATTTAGTTTAGTATCTTTTGTTTCACTTGATGTTCTGGCTAACTAGGCAATAAATAGGCAACCACACTTGCAATTTACAATTGCATCTTTCAGTTAGTGTGGTTGCAATCTGAGTTCCCAGAGGTTCTTTTTTTTCGCCACTAGGGGGGCGAGAAGTGTGGTTGCAACCAGACTAGACTTGTTCTAGTCCGGACATTATTTTATTACGGTCAACATAGCCAATCAGGAAGCAGCATTCTCGGTGACGTCACCATTATATAGTAAGTCCATTGAGTTCAATTCGGTCATAATAGGCAACAACACTAAGCTTGCAGCCACACTCTCAATTCCCCAAATTGCATCTTGTCTTGTTGACCTTGTAACTGTCATGAAACTGTACCTTTTTTTTTTTATACAATTTTTTCCCACAATCCCACACCTGGGGAGGGCCCCGAACTGAGCTCATGCTTCCTTCAGTGCATGAGGAGTGAGCAGGCGGCTTCTTTTCACCTGATGGGGAGCTTCCCCGGTTGGATGTAGTGCGTGGAAGGAACGCGTGGTGGAGGGGAAAGTTCCTTTCCCCTCCATCAGGCGCCCCGGTTGGCCAGGGGAGGTATGTTTTTGTGAGGGAATCTACCCTAGGAGACACAGGGAGAACATGCAAACTCCACACAGAAATGCCCTTTTACCAGC
Organism: Nannobrachium achirus; assembly: GCF_963921795.1. Taxonomy (NCBI): domain Eukaryota; kingdom Metazoa; phylum Chordata; class Actinopteri; order Myctophiformes; family Myctophidae; genus Nannobrachium; species Nannobrachium achirus. The sequence goes on along the minus strand of NC_137810.1, from coordinate 30,067,569 downwards.
CCCACCTAGGGTGTGAGCGCTGATGACGTGGAGGAGAGAACACGCCTCCAGTGTCCCCCAGCGGGAATCAAAACCAGAACCTTCTAGCTGTGAGGCGACAGCGCTACCGACTGCGCCACCGGTCTCCAACTATTTTTGACCCGACTCTATACCTCCAAATCCTTCCTCCAACTGCCAAAGCACAAAACAATTCCAGATCTCAATGGGCCAAGGGCGTGTGAATCAGCCTTCAGATGGCGTGGTGTGTTCATCAGAGCAGGGGCGGAGACATTGAAGGATCTTCTCCAGGGTCCAGTGGTGTTCGTGCAGGGCGTGCTCTTCCAAGGTGAACGGACCCTGCTTGGTCCGGATCAGCTCCTTGACGTGAGCACAGCTGGACACAGCTTTTCCAAGGTCGTCCACCAAGCTTCTCACATAAAACCCACCGCCACATTCAACATCCAGGGTGAACAGAGGTGGGCTGAAGTCCTTCAGTGTTAGCTTGTAAACAGTAACCGGTCTGGCTGGTTTGGCTTCAACGCTGTGTCCTTGTTTCAGCAGGACGGACATCCGCTTGCCGTCCTTTTTCAGTGCACAGTAAAGTGGTGGCACTTGCATGATGTCGCCAGTGAACAATTTTAATTTGTCTTCCAAGTCTCCTCTGGTGACGTGATCAAAGTCCTTCTCCAAAGTGACTTGGCCAGTGTTATCCAGAGTGTCAGTGGCTTTCCCCAGTTCTGCTGTGACAGAGTATTTCTTTGAACCGGACAGCATCTTTCCGAGCATCTTTGTGCCACTGCCGATGCCAACAACTAGTACACCAGAGGCAGCACTGTCCAGGGTCCCACCGTGGCCCATTTTCAACTCTTGTTTTTTTCTCTTTCGTGGATTAGGATTCTTCATACCTGCTTCTTTCAGTAAAGTCTGTTTTAATGTGTTCAACACGTCTGCGGAAGTGGCTCCTGGTTTCTTGTGAATGGCAAAAAGGCCTTTCAGGGACTGGAGTTTAGATAAACTGACAGACGATGCAGACATGATGCTGGTTGTGCTGCTCTTCCTATGCAAACTTCTAGTAAGCTATATTGAAAGTTAACTGATGTAAGAGGAGGTACATCTAATGATACAACACTGTATTATAAATGAGCAAACCTCTAATAAATACTTCAATCAATCAAATCAATATATGCCCATATATGGGCATGCTGATATGCCCATACATGGAGATCTCTGTACTGTCAGTCCTTTTCCCTTTCCCTGTGATGTCAGAGTTCCATCCACCTGCCCGCTAGCCGGCTGGCTGGCCGGGCCTCCCTGAAGCCAATTTGTCATTATAGGTAAAAACTTTCAAAATGTTTTGCAAAAAAAGAAAGAATGTACATCAAAACTAGACCAGGTCAACCTGGTTGTGCCAGACCCCCTGTCTGTCATCATCATTTATGACATCATGCCTTTTGTAGGCATGTCATCATCATGTCATCATCATATATACCCTTTATATAGAAAACCCGGACAGACCGACATTTGCTTATGTAGGCCTACCCATTTCATGGGTCTGGCAAAAAGTAGTTAGCTTATAGATCAGTTATTATGTTCTTTAAAAATATATATAAAGTAGCTTAAGTGGTTGAATATGTCATCAGGATGTGGTGTCTTCAATTGTTTTAAACATAAATGATTTTCCAGGACAACATCATATATTCCAGAACTATTTTGTTATTGTTAATGACTATTATCAAAAGATGTCAGATTTACAAAGTTTTCCAGGATACGTGTACTACCAAAACAAAGGACTGAGTAATATGACGAAGGGGGAGGAAGGGTAAAGGATAAATGCCATAGTAAATAGTCACAGTAGCATAATTCAACAAAACTAATTAATGTTAGTCCTGCTGCCACCCACACATTTAAGTCCTCTTTTAGCCTAGGGCAGGTCTCATAAGAGTGATACTGCGATTTTTCACCAACATTATGAATGGATGGGTGGGTAGGTGAGTGAATGGATGGATGGGTGGGTGGGTGGATGGATGGGTGCGTGGGTGGATGAATGGATGGATGGGTGGAAGGAAAGATCGATGAATGGACCGACTGAAGTGAACACTGACAGATAAAATAAACACTAAATGGTTACATAAGACAAAATTGGTGATGGGTAATAGAAGATATGGCTGGGCCAGTGCCATATATCGATATTATTGATATCACGATGATACTGAATTTTGGATATTGAATATCATGATATGATATACTGTAAGTGTTGTCTTTTCCTACTTTTAATCAGTTTAGCCCTATTTAACAGTTTTCAAAAATAGCCAATTACAAGCTCACAGCTTGAAAATGTATTAAAGAAAATGTATATTATCGTCACAATGTCGATATCGAGGCCCCACCCTAATAGAATAGTACAGAAGGCATGAGTTAGGTGCTACATGTGACTATACATACCACACCCACCATGGAATGCAACATAATGTAGCCATATTTGACACAAAGTATTTACTCTGGGTTTCACTTTTCTAACAAGTGTTGAAACATCTAATTCAGTTTAAGACGTTTACAGACAATAAGGAGTACTCTGGTGTTTGTTAAAAACCTGTCTAGACATGGTTATACGGTGTACAGTATGTGTCACAAGGGGCACCGGTAGTGTTGAAACTGAAACTGCGGAGGCGTTTACTTAGACTTTAAGTCTTAAAGCATCCTCTTGGATGAAAAAGCAGTAATCCAGGATAATGCAAACAATGCCTCGATGAATTATTAAGAATTAAGATGTTGCCAGAGGAAGGCCTGAAGCATTTTTCACTGACTTCATTAAATAGTCTCGCATTAATTTCCTTGAAATATGAATGAAGTGATAGTAATGAGTAGTGGTAGTTCTTGTATTGGGAAGATTACCTTTATATCACTGTATGTAATATTTACGTTAGGTACTGTATAGTATGATGATGAAGCATTGCAACATGTACTGGACATAATGAGAGATCATGTAATTAAATCACAGATGAAAGACTGATGTTTTCAAATGTTAAGGCTATAACATTAAATGCAATAATAGCAAAACTGGCATTGGAGTTCAAAGAAACTATAGAAAAGCTAAAGCTCTAAAAGCACTTCTTAAAACAACGTCTTTTGTTCTTTAAAAAAAATAAAGTCCATACATATTTTTTCCTTTAGAAACTGGGGCCTACAGTAGAAGTAGATAGCAAACAATACAGAGGCAGGAATAGAAAACTTACAGAAAAGCAGAAAAGGTCACTCCCAATGTCTACAATAGGCTATGTGTATGTTAACCAACCTCAACCAATAGCCTGATAACAAATCTGACTCCTCTGTGACCCTAATGAGGTTTGAACAGTTCAAACATGACAAAACCAGTACACAGATACATATAATTCAGCCACAATTTGACATTCATGAGTGTCGTGAATCAAATTAAGCTGCTTCCTGCTTTCTCTTCAAATCAATTGACACTCACAGTGTCACGGTTAGGTGAATTGTGGCTTATGCTAGTAAACAGAGAAATTAGGACCTTCTTGACAGAGGGTATGTACCTCTGTATTATATGATTCTGTTTTGTGGTTCCAAGGCATACGCTACGTGTACAGTATACAGTAAGCTTTATCAGTTGTCCTGACCTTGATAAGCAGCCACACAGTAGATGTGAACCGTTTGAAGGTCTTTGTCTTCTATCCATGTCCTCAAGTACTTTTTACTGACAAACGTTATCAAACTGTCTGGCAATAAGAATGAATGAAGTGATAGTATTTGAGAGGTAGTTCTTACATCAGGACATTACAATGATATTACAGTATATCTCTATTTGATCATAATAATGATCATCATCAGTAGCAGCAGCAGTATTTTTTAAAGTGCAAATATCATGTATTAACAGGAAAATTACTTAATTTAAGAGATTGAGATTTTTTTAAGACAGTATGATCATTGCAGTTCGCAGATTAGTCACCACTTGATGTCTGGTGTTTGATACATAGGCTACTGGACACACATTGGTATGATATGACTGCTCCACTTTGTCCTCAACCCACAGTTCAAACTGCTTAACACAATTAGCAGGCACAGGAACCAATTTGTGTGCCTAAGACTGTCTGTTGACTGTGTCCAGTCAACAAGGCTGTAGGAGAAACCCAGGGATTATCCTTGAAATAGTTTATCCGCAACAATACCGTGCATCTACATAGCCTTTAAGCCTCTTAAAAATGTGCTTTGGACCTAAAGTCTGTTACAGCTAGTAGCAGCCTTTGATACAACCTGTTTAGGATTTCCCTGTCTCAGAGTCCTCTAGTTCAAGCATCATTGTACTGTACTGTGTTGGACTTGTGTTGTTGCCATTTTGTGTTGTACCTTGATGTGGTGGCTAAGTGATTAGTCTACTGTTGTCTCACAGCAAGAAGGTTCATACTGGGGCCTTTGCATGTTCTCCGACTCCCATTGTGGTTAATTCCTCTGGGTCTTCTGGTTTCCTGTGTTACACCATAAGACATACCTGCATGTTAGGCATGTACAACAGTGCTAAGGCCCTTGACCAACAACATTTATAAAGGCAATGGAACGCACAAAGTGGCAAGAGTGAGTATTCTCTTTTTTGAGCTAACCACTCCTACGTCTGGCTTTGTGTGTATTAATGAGTGTCCGACACTGTCCGTATGAGTGCAGGGCCAGACTGGGACGTAAATTCAGCCCTGGATTCTTGGCCCAGACCGGCCCACCCAAACCGACACGAACCGAACATAGAAGATCTACAAGCCCACAACGCATCGAGGCAGCGCCGCGTTCTGGACTTGTATGCTGTTAAATGTTTGGGTGAGACTCCTGGGCCACAGTAGCCCGTGTTTGGGCTACTAGGCCAGTATTCAGACAAGCCAGTGGGCTAATCATGTGATGTCTCTCTGCTCTGTGGGCCGGTGCTACTGAAGGATTGGCCATCTCCACTTTGTCCGTATGAGCACGGAACTCCATGTATGGATATAATGACGTCTCGTCGTCCACTATGTCCATATGAACACGCACGGTATGTCCCTATGAGCAGAGCCCTCTATTGGAGAGTTGCGTCATCTCCGTTCACTTCAAGGGACCAGGTATTCTACATACACATCACAATTATTTTTTTTGGGGGCCGTTTATAGCCCAAGGCGTGTTTTTCGTGCAAAACAAATGCTTGTAATTCAGAATCATGAAAAATCCTAGTTTGGCCCCTCACATGATACTTCAAGAAGATTTTTTTTGTCTTTTTTCCAACTAGTATATAGTCAATGGCACCCCAACTTTCAACAGCTGTCAAAAATTCGCTTAGGGATATTGAATTTCAAACTTTGTAAGATGTGTTACTAGACATCTTTACAAACACATTGGTGAAGAAATGTCTTGGTAAGGAATTTATTCACAGATTGTATCCTCTGATTATGTAGACTGACGACCCTGTTTCACAACAGCAATTATTACAGAACAATTTAACAGATATTTTAAACAAACAAAAAATATCATTTTACACCACCTTTACTAGAAATCTACTGATTTCATTGAATTGATTGCTGGTTGAAAGGAAATTGTTGCATTACCTCTACCGTTTTTCCAAAGCGATGCATTGTCGCCATCTGCTGGGGAAATAGCCTTGTGTAAAGACTTGAGCCTTGTGGACATAAAAATGGAAACAATCAGTGCATAGAATTTAAGACAACTATTTATTAATAGTTATATGAGTTTAAAGAGAAGGATCTCAATGGAAATAAGCCTCGTCTTACCTGAGTTTCCTTTTGGTTGACCGTGTAGGCCTACCGTCCAGTGAACTGTAGTGTACTGTATTGAAGATGTACCTTTCCCTATGCAAATATCTAATAAAGTCTTCAATCAATCAATCAATCAATCAATCAATCAATCAATCAATCAATCAAGTGCAGTCAAGTTGCAGTAATTCCTTCCTTCCATGACCCCCGGTGTTTAGAAATCCACTATTCACCACACCAAGTTGGGTATGGGATTGGGCGGGGTGAGGTGGTAACAAATATTTGCAAGAATTGGAACATTATTTGGGCATTTGCTTGTTGACTTGTCCTCCTTCGCCTGAACCTTTTTCACTCTGACCCACCTTACCGAGCATCACCACGAAAGCGTGGGGTGGCTCAAAGTAGCTGACAGAGTACAGCATCTTGCAATGGGCCTGGTGTACAAGATACACTACACCTCCAAGATTCCCATGTACCTGACAAACTACTTCTTAAAGGTCAAGGATGTTCACGATCATAACACCAGAGGCAGCTCCACTAATCATCATCAGCGTAGATTTAACACTAAACAAGGCGCTAACTCGTTCTCCTGCTATACCATCAACATGTGGAACGCCCTTCCACAAGCCCTAAAGGAGAGCAAATCCCTAGCCTCCTTCAAAATTGGTATGAAAAGTCACCTTCAGACAGCAGCTACCCGTGACTTGTAAATAGACTAAGCCCCCATGCTCCCCCCCCCTTTTTCTTTGTATTCTGCCTTTTGTATTTGATGTTATGCTTTTAAAACTGATATTATCCTAGATAAAGTACTATGTTCTATCCGTCTGTCTTTCAATGTTATATGAGATACTTAAAGTGTGGTTCCTGTGGAAATAAGCCTCGGCTTTCTAGGATCTCCTTTTAGTTGACCTTGTACCAGTGATTTGTACTGTCATGAAACTGTACTTTTTTCTATTGCAAACTTCTAATACATTCTTCAATCAATCAATCAAAACGTGCTATCGATAAACTACAGGTCCCATAATGCCCTATGATCTGAAAAACCCCAACTACGCATGCTCACTTTTCACTGACACGGGAAAAATGGCGGCGGTACTGCTGCAAGTGTTGGAACGAACAGAGATAAGTAAATTACCTAAAGCGGTTCAAAATAAACTCGAAAAGTTCCTCTTGGACCAGCAATATGAGATAGACTCGTTGAAAGCACAGCAGGAGCAGTCCAGAGTCGATAACGGTAAGATAGAGCCAGTTATTTGGGGCAGAAAGCTGGGGTAGCTGTAGCTTGTTTTGGCATATTAACCTAGCTGCGCGCCGGTGGTGCGCTTCGAAAATAGCCGATCTACAAGCTCTCAACGCGTCACGATGCGACTCGCTGTGTCGGCTGTGAGCTTTTAGATCGGCTATTTTCGATGCACGAGCGCGACCCTGCGCGCAACCAACTCAGAATGTAGCTGTGTCTAGAACTCTATGCTAGTAGCTAGTCACATAATTCACAACAAACATAACGTTTTGCATAGTATGATGAACGAAGCCTGTGGATTAATACAGTGGATTAATAAAGATACATATTAAAAAGTGTCACATTTTAAGTAACGATCTACTGTTAATAAATCTTTCTTTCACTATGGGTACAAATCACATGGTCAAGCAAGCCAAAGTCATTAGTGTCCACTGTCAACAGGACAGACACAGCCAGGTGTGTCAGACACATTTCAATGTGCTTTTGATGTCTTTTGTCCCTCAGAGCAACAATTCTTCGAGAAAGTGAGGCTGCTGGAACATTGCCAGGAAGAGTTTGTGCACCAGACTCATGATCACCAGGCATTGAAAAAGGCGTTCGCTGAGCTTCGTAAGACTTTTTGATTATAATTATGGTTATACACATACATTCTGCATGACTTTAATCCCCTTTTCCAGAAGTAAAGTAAAGGTAGTAAAGAAGTAAAGGTGATGTTCCCATTTCCTGTTCGAATCAGTTTCACATAGCTTCAGATTGGAACCAGAAACATGTGGTGTTCTAACATGTCATTTATCTTTAATGTTTGCCTTTTGATGATATTTCTTTCTTTTTAATAGAGGAGGAACTAAATACTGCTCGCGAAAAGAACAAGGAATATGAAGTTGCTCAAGAGAAATTATTATCAGAACAGGTAAGGGAAATGGAAGTTATCTATTAATATTAGTAGCTGGTTACATGACGACTGTGGCTTTGGCAAATTAGTTTGGTTTTCAGAGTTATGTATTTACAGTAAATACTATTACAAACACTGTTAACATTTTTTGTGGACTACCACAAAAATGTAAAAAAGGCAACATTTGCATTAGGGAGAATTTGGATGTCCACACCAGTTACAGTTGTAGCCAGCACAAGTGCCAATAAATACAATTGCTACATCTATTTTAGACTGTGCTGTCAAAAGCCAAAGAAGAACTGGAGGCAGAAAAACGAGAGCTTGTGCGAACATTGGAGAGGAGATCCTTGGAAGTGGACACTCTTAATGGTATGGATTGAATTCATTTGAAATATATCAGAACATTGACCTATAAGTGTCAACACAAACAAGTACATTTTGCAGACCTTGGATATAACATACCTGTACTCAACTCTTAGTCTTGGAATTTGTTTTCCTCACCAGAGGACACCAGGAAGCTCAATGACAAGTTGGTGGAAGTCAGCGCCTCCAAGATGGGGCTGCAAATGAAACTGGACGAGCTTGAAGCTGCAGAGGTGAACATAAAGGTAAGCCATAAGGTCTAAATTCAGAGGATGGATGCAAGTCCCATGCTTACTCATTGTGGCTGAGATGCATGTGTCAGGGCCAGTGAAATACACGGGCACGATGAAAAGAAGACCATAAAACCAATCCTACCCACCCCTGACTTTACTCCTGTGGATTGGCTGTTCAGTACAGGGAGAGGCGTATGGACCAGGAAAAGGAGTTACTTCAGGGTCAGCTAACCTGGCTAAACGGAGAGCTAAAAGCCAAGAGCGAGATGTTGCTGTCTATGTCCCGCCAGAAGGGTAATGAGATCCTGGAACTTAAATGCAACTTGGAGAACAAAGAGGATGAGGTATGTATTTTACCTGTTGCTTTTTGTCCTCCTAAATTTATTATCTTCTTTTACAGAACATTTCTGTTGGAAAAAATAATTCCCATTACCGGTAATAATAATATGGTTAGTATATAAGAGCTGAGTTTAATTTAGTTGAGATGTGTGTGTTAATGTGTTGTTCTCTTTGTGTTTTTAAGTTGAACAGATTGCAAGACCAAGTGGCTAGCTTGAAGACCTCAAATGAAAACCTTCAGAGACAGGCTGAAGACATCATTGGCAAATTGAAAGAGGTATGTGTCTGATTTATACTTTGCCATATCATGGTACCGTGAAAATAGCCGTTGCATCCATGACACATGAACTTTGAGGTCTGCTGTTATCATCGTGCGACAAAGCATAAATTGGGCTATAGGCTTCCCAAAGTTTCCTTTTTTGTGTTGAATTGTTACAGCTAAAATTACTTTAAGATGCAGTGAAGAAATTGGGATCACATAAGTCTTCAAAATAAATGTCTTTGGCTGCATTGTGAGATCTCATGAGTCATGTGATTGGACATCTCCTTTCAGGCCAAGGAACAACAGGCAAGCATGGAAGAGAAGTTCAGGAACGAGCTGAATGCCAACATTAAGCTGTCTAATTTATATAAGGTTGGTAAAGAATATGATATAATATTATAATTAGACCTATGCCACCACTAGTACACCCTGCCTCTGCTTGTGAAACACTGACCTAGTGTAAATGTCATCTCTTTTTGAAGTGGTGAAAACCGCTTCCTATGAGTGGCTTTGTGTGTCCCACGCCCATATATGGCCATTTTAGTCCAGAATGAACAGGCTTTTTCAAAAACAGAATGTCCGTTTAATTACCATATATGGTGATCTCAGTCCAGAATGAACAGGGTTTTTCAAAAACACAATGTATGTCACCTCATGTCCATATATGGTCACTCCAGGCCAGAATGAACAGTTTTTTTTCTGTCCCGTACGTGCAGAATATCAGTCCAGAATGAATAGGCTTTTTCAAAAAGCAAAATGTGTGTCCCATGTCCATATATGGTCATTTCAGTTCAGAATGAATAGGCTTTATCTGTCCTGTAGACAATTCCAGACAATTCAGACAATTCTATACTAAGATTCTAGACAATTCTCCAGACAATTCTATACTAAGATTCACCGCTTCACTTCGAACCGAGGTTTGATTTTTTACTTCTGTCTGGCATTCAAATTCAGGTACTACATCAGAAAATGCTGTTGTGGTCCTGTAGAATTTTGCCTAGTGCCGGTAGTTCCATTAGCTAGAATTGACCACTGCTAACGCAATATACCTCTGTTTTCAGGGAGCAGCAGCCGACTCTGAGTCAAAGAGTGAAGAGCTAAGTCGTGCGGTGGAGGAGCTGCACAAGTTACTGAAGGACGCTGGAGAAGGTGAGATGAATACATCTAGCAGCCCCAATCTAAGTCATAGTTTGGCTATTTTGCCCAGTGGTAAAGGGCCTTTATACACACGGATATTTTATACATACTGGAGGAAAAACAAACGAATGCTCTCCCCACCACAGCAAACAAAGCCCTGGAGGAGAAGCTAGAGGAAATGAATGGTGCCAAAGACGAGGCTTCCGCTGAGCTCAGGGAGAGGATCCAGAGCCTAGAGAAAGAGTTGGACAATGCCAATGTACTGCTGTCTGACCCCAAATTCAGAGGTAACTTTGAGCACGGACTTTGAGTGACTCTGTCTTGAGTGCTCTTTTCACCCCTGATGGTCTTACTGTGTCAGTTTAATCTTGTCCTTTATTTTCTTTTTGTATTGATAACATTAGTGGTACAATATGATTTAATTTAGAATAAAATCGATATCATCAAGAACAGTTGTGGTCAGTTTAACTAGAAGAATACATTTGTAGACTTGACATTCATTGTATTTCTAGCTCCTGCTAATGCAGCCTCATTACTGTCGGAGGAGCAGATGACGACCATGTCTCCGACAGCAGCCGCTGTAGCCAAGATAAAACCTGGCATGAAGCTGACTGAGGTACTCGTATTACTTTCTTTTACTAACTTGACCAAAATATCTCACAGCCTATATGTGTTTTTTTGTTTGTGCCCAAACATATTATTGTTGACAAACATTCCAAAATGAACATGTGCAGTTAATGATCTGCAACTTTTAACGCTCCCTTGAAGTAGACTTTTGTCCAAACTATGGATGTGATTATGTTACACTGCATTTAGGTAACTTTGTTGCTGAAAGTAGTCTAAACGTACAGTTGTGCCCAGTAATCATGAACCATCATTGACTGTTATAAACTCCCCTCTACCGCAGCTTTACACAGCCTATGTGGAGAGCCAAGAACAGCTGGAGCTGGAGCGATTGGAGAACAAGCGGGCAAACAAGTACCTGGATGACATAGTGCAAGAGGTGGAGGCCAAGGCTCCCATCCTTAAACGACAGAGAGATGAACACGAGCGCATGCAGAAGTCTGTTGCTAGCCTGTCAGCCAAGCTGGAACAGTCTGTGAAGGTGAGTCATTTGGACTATGCTGGTTGTGTGCAGGGATGGATGGGAGTATTCCTTTATCAGCACCTATCATCACCATTCATTTCCTTTTGCTGCTATAGTAGTGGTTTGTTTTGTTTCTTATACTATCTACTATCTTCAGGAGGTGCACCGCCTACAGAAGGAGTGCGATGAATCCAACAAGTGCTCCTCCCTACTGGAGAGGGAAAACAGGAGGTGTGAGCTGCAGCTGGTAGACATGGCTCAACAGGTGAGACTTTCCATACACAATTGTCAGTAGTGGCGTGTGGGGGAGAGTGTACATACTGTATATGAGCCGGGAGAATCCCACACAATGCTCCTGTTCTTGCACTCTACCACTGAGGGCATGCTCCAAATGAAGTTGAACATTTGTGGTCAATCTTTTCTTCTACTAAATGCAATGATACTGTTTTAGTATCAGCTCTTTTGTCGTCTTCAAATCCATAATATTGACATATTTGCATAGTTTTAGTTTGAATGTTTGCTCTTTTTTTATCTTTTTATGGTCCTTCCTAAAATGGGCAAAGACATTCAGTCGGTGTGAAGGCTGTAAATTACAAATACAAAGAAAGTGACCACAGATACTTACTGTAAGTGTCTACACTTGACAGATTAGACTTTAGACATTAGACTATGATGTTTATTGGCAGGCAGCCAAGTTTGAAACGCAGAAATAGAATCAGTTCAACTTGTGTGAAAGTGTGTATATTGTTAGGTGTAAGACACAGACAAAAACATGAATGTATACTTGGTTGTAAATGCTTTTTATCTAATGCTAGAAAAGAAAAAAGAAAAAAACATCCACAACAGCATAATTATGTTATCTAGTACAGGTGTTTTTTAAACTTTTGTGACTCGGGGCACCCCTGTAATAACATTTTTATCACCCCTGAATTACACTGTTCATTTTGAGAATCATATATCATATTATGCTACATAGACGGTTCTGAGATACGGTATGTCACAGATAAATATCCGTTTCCATTAGAACAGATTGAAAATAACGTTTAACCAATTAAACCCCAGCATCCCTATTCTGGGGGGAAGGTTCACCAAAAATAGACTATCTACAAGCTCACAACGTGACGCTTTGTGAGCTTGTAGATCTGTTTTTGGTGAAGAGAGTTGAGGTAGATGGAAAATGAACTCAAGTGAAAACCAGGTCTGTTTCAGTAAGCAGGTCTAATTGATTAAACCTAAGTGATATTGATGCATTCCAAATATCAAAGTATTTTGTGGCACTGGACTGGCATCACGGCACCCTAGGGTGCCACGGCACCCACTTTGGGAAACCCTGATCTGTTACACACTATTTACAGTTTTTTTTATCTTTTTTTAGAGTCACCCTAACCCTTCACATCTTCCCTTGACCTCATGACATTTCCATTGAGGTCAAACAAAAGTGGTTAAGAAAAGACAATTCGGACACTGACGGCACTAGTCTTGTTCTAAAACAGTGGTTCACAACCTGTGGGTCGGGACCCCCGAGGGGGTCCTAAAATTATTTTGGGGGTTCCCCAGATGATTAACTTATTGTGCAATGTTGTTTTCTCACTCAACAATAAACAAACAAAGTTTAAGGGTATCTACACATTTCTAAAGTGACAATTTAAGGATTGTCAAATATTAGAGGCAGAAATTGTGAAAATAGCCGATCTACATGCTCAAAACGCTAGTGTTATAAAAATGTAATGCCTCAACTCTTAGTGCTCATCAGGGTGGGGGTCCCCAGTTCAAATATTATCTTGGGGGTCGCGGCCTGAAGAGGTTGAGAACCACTGTTCTAAACCACATGCTGTTCTTCCCACCAGGTACGTGTGCTGCTGCTGGAGCTGGAGGAGGCGCGCGGGAACCATGTGGTCCTGGAAGAGGAGCTGAGCTCAGCGGACATCAGCAGCACGTCAGAGCTGATCAGCCAGCACCTAGTGACCTTCCGCAGCGTGGAGGAGTTGCAGCAGCAGAACCAGCGCCTTCTGGTGGCCATCAGGGATCTCAGTGAAGCCCAGGAGGAAGAGGAGATGGAGACTGCAGGCACCAAGTAAGTTAAGAGAGAGAAATTACCTGATGGTTCACAATGGGTCACAATGTCTGTCGTTGGTTAGATGCTGGTACACAATCACAAACAATAATGACCACAATTTTATTAGGTGACCTGCCCAGTGTTTTAAAACTGCAGGGTTAAACCCAGTTATTTTAGGCATGCAATATAGCGAATTGTCTGTTAAGCAACTTTAAATGAACTACCCTAGGCGCAGTGAGGTGGAGCGCAGTCTGGAGAAAGCCCAGTCTGAGCTGGAGGGTCTGAAGGACCAACGTAACCAACATATGCAGCTGACCGAGTCCATCGTCAGGCAGAGGGACATGTACCGTGTACTCCTGGCCCAGGCCACAGGAGTCAGCTTCCCTCAGCAAGGTATCGTACATTCTTTTATTTTGAGAAGAAATCTATTTATATTCGGCTAATGTATTTAGTATCCACTTTGTGTCTGGTCTCAGAAAGTGCCTGCCACCTTTATGCCTGTTCCATTGAGCTACTGAGTACTGACCTATACTTTCTCTTTAGGAACAGGACAAGAGGAGTTGTCCCTGACCTCCACTCCTCGCCGCTCACCGGCGACCACGCCTACCACAGCCACGCCCACTGCACTTGTCTCCATGACTGCAGAGTCTAATGAAGCTGTGGAGGCCAAGGCTGCCCTGCGACAGGTGAGTGTCAGAGTTCCACTGTGAGTCTCGAACCCGCAAAGCACTGTCAGGCTATCAGATCCTGTCCTAGCAGTCTGAGTATATATAATTGTCCAGCAGATGACAACAGCGTACAGTTATTCAACTGTCCCAAATCAGTGATTTGTACAACCTTTGTAACCCAAGCGCATTAAACATGTTTAACAAATTCTGTGTTGTCTTTCTGATGTGGATAAAAACTGCTTCTGAACCTTATGGTAACCATTTTCTGCATTTCATTATATCATCTAAAATGACCCCAAACCTTCCCTAGTCTAGATCAGTTGTTGTTGGCAGGTTAATCCATAAACTTAGCTAAATTGTGTGCATGTTGTACATGTTCTAAACACTAGAGGGCAGTATACCCCTACTCTACTACCAACATAATACTAATACTATTTGACCCATGTGTGTCTGGACTCTGGTTGCATCTGCAGTTGCAGGAGGTGTTCTCCACCTCTAAGAAGGAGCGCGTAGAGAGCGACAAGGTTTTGGCAGAGCAGAATGAGAAGATGCAGGAGCAGTTGTCTGACCTACGCTCCCAGAATGCCAAGATATCAACCCAGCTGGAGTTTGCCTCCAAGAGGTAAGAGTGGAAGTCAAAACATGTTCAAGGCTTGGCTCCCCACAGTGACAATAAACAACTCCTTTTAGCCAATTAAATTGTATATTCTTTGTTGACCCGGAGCCCCCACAGGTCTGTACTTGGTCCCCTTGATTTTTCCCTCTACACTGAAAATAGCCACTCTACAAGATCAGGTTGTGATCTTGTAGATCTGCTATTTTTTGTTTTTGCAGAATATTATTCACCTATTATGACATGTCCAGTACATTTCCTAATGCTTTTCATCCTTTGATTTGTCACATTTGTGTCTGGTCCAGTACAAAAGCTTTACAATTGAACCACAGGCTTGCATTGTTGAATTCTATTGAGCCATGAATCTCAGCAGAAATTGATTAACATAACAATCACTCCACTGCACAAAATAAATAACGCTGTAACTAAATTGCAATTAAGAGTTCAGCTCTCGTCGGTCAACAAAATATTTAGACATTTATTTGGATTGTTCAGCTTTGCCTCACATTAGAGATGGATGAAAATAGCTTTTTAGGCAACTGACATACTGTCTTCCATCTGGTGATGGTGATAGGTATGAGATGCTGCAGGACAATGTGGAGGGCTACAGGAAGGAGATCGCCTCCCTCAGGGAAAAGGGGCAGAAGATGGCTGCCGCAGCCCAGAAGAGCGAGCAGACAGTTCACACCATGACACAAGACCTGGCCGCCGCTCAGGAGAAGCTCACCATGGCTGAGGTGTGTGTTCGTGTTTTAAGCAACACTGTGGTGAATAATCTATATTCTATATTAGCCATGCTTTTTATATGAAGTGTTGAGGAGTGTCCCCTCCACCACCTCAGGGTCGTGCTGAAAACATGCGTAAGGAGAAGGACCTGCTGAAGATGGTGGAGTCCAGACTGATGCAGGAGAAGGAGACCATCCTCAGCCAGCAGAGGAACCAGAACCTGCTGCTCACCAACCTCCAGACCATCCAGGTAATTCACCTGTCTCAGTGTGCAGTCTCGCTCACAAACACCCTCTAGTCTATATCACCCACTAAGTCCAAATGTAATAGTAGTTGAGCATGTACTTGTTTCTTTCTGTGTATTTCCTTCTCCTTGGTTGTCACCACACAACTGGCACAAAGAACAAAGAAAGTTGCTGTTTCAATGTATCATGTTTACATTTTTGGCATTGCAGGCTCAAACTAAATATTGTGACACTAGCAGAATTTTTTTAAGATCAAAACTATTTTTATTACCTTGCAACCAAACTTGTGTGATCCTGTCTGGACACAACAGAATCCACTTTGGCTCCCAGACCCATGAGTTGAGAAACTTTCCTATAGAGTACAACTCCCCCTCCATTAATGTTAACCTCCAACGTGTTGTAGGCCACTCTGGAGCGCTCTGAGACGGACACCCGTCAGCGTCTCAACAACCAGGTGGAGAAGCAGGAGAGGGAGATCTCCCAGCTGCAGAAGAGGCTGGAGAACGAGGTGGAGCAGCGCCATCTGCTCAACAGGAACCAAGATGTAAGCACGGACTTGCACCAACTGTCACCCCATCTGTTGTTACCTGCTGTCGCACCACACAATGATTTATCTCCGATCCTCATTTTTTGACATCCACACCCTCTCTTCTTCCGATCTTTAAAATACATTTGTTAAAAGTATAACATGGTAACTCCTCAATCTCCCCGTGTCTCTCCATGTCCTCTTTCACTCAGATCCAGCTGATGGAGGCCAAGAGGCAGCTTGAGAGCCAGGTGGCTCTGCACCAGAAGACCAGGGAGCTTCTCGCTGCCACCCAGCTGGAGATCAACACCCTCAGGGGGCAGCAGGGAAGCGGGGAGGCCCGACTGGCGCTCAGTGCTCCCACCACACCCACTCTGAGCTTCAGAGGTTTGTACACACAAACACAGTTATGTGAATTTGATGAAATATCACATTTTGTGACCCTAGGTTTAGGCTGTGCTTGGCTTGAAAAATCAATAAAAAGAAATGTATAACAATAGAAAAGATAGTGAGTCAAGTGATGCACGCCATGAGTTACTGAAGTCAATGTGGAAGATGTATCCTTGTTTTGGTGCATCCAAAGGAAATGGAAGCCAATTTAATCCGTCCAGTCCCAGTCCAGTAAATGTTTTATTTCAATTGGTCAATTTTACGTCCAGTATTTAGTCTTGTCTTACTTTATTTTTACGTTTGTCCTAATTTATGAGATGGAGGTCTGAATTTATTGCCCAGCTCCTATTTGCTCATGTGGGTTTGAGGCAAGACATAGTAAAAGACACCAATGAAATATTTAAGCGGTCGACTTTGAAAATGTTGTGGTTGGTTAAACACAATTAGAACTCAAATTGTAGTTTTATTAGTCATAGTTTGTATTGCTTTCTATCACGCCTTTACTTTGTCCTCATCGTTACTGTCAGGCAGAAGCCTGGTATATCCAAAACCATGACTTTTCAGGAAATGGGGGGACACACACACCTGTGTTCCAAATTCTTTCATTGTTAAAAAAAAAGATCTGACATAAAATGTCATTACAGGCTGCTGCATTATGATTATGATTTTTTACAATGTCTTTAGTTACCTGTAGTTACTTTATCACCCGAAGCTCTATAATTATGAAAATGTCCGTCTTCAACAAACTGAGACGGCGAAGTGTTTTTGTTAACTGTGTGTGTTAAATGTTTGTGTTGGGGCCGCAAGTGGACAGGGGGCAAGACCGATAGCAAAAAGAGGGACACAGCAGAGCAGTGGTTTCAGAATTCACTTACCAGAGGTTGTTTAGAGCCCATATTCTGAGAGGACATGGGAATCCATTGGCTTTAAAGAGAGAACTAGTTGCAGTGTCTGTTTATGGACACGTTTGGCATCCTGTAAAAAAAACACCACAGACTACAGACTTTCAACCTGGTGTCCCTTTATTTTTCTAAATTGTAGACATGGCTAGTTTTGCTACTTGTGTGTGACACAGTCTTGCGATGATGTACTATTAAATACAGAAAGAACTAAGATGAAATTGGATACAAGCTTTCTGGCGGACAGCAACGTCATCCAACCAATGTTAACTATGCACTGCTCACTGCCCCCCTTCTATCACCTCCAGGTGTCCAGGTTTCAGATCAGGACAGCGAGGACCTGCGAGGTCGCCTGCAGCAGGCAGAGACCCGCGTGGAGGAGCTGGCAGTGCGCCTGAAGGGGGCCAGCTCCAGCATGGAGCAGTACAGAGCCATGGCCCAGAGCCTGGAGGAGTCACTGAACAAAGAGAAGCAGGTGGGTCTGGTCTACTGTGATGTTTGTTGGGATGACACAATCCCAACAAACCACATTACTTTACCAATCATCAACCACAAGTTAAAGGAGCTATAGTCAACTTTTTCATTGTAGGGCCGACACTTTGTTTACATCCTAGTCTATAGACTAGAATGTAAACAAAGTGTCGGTCTGACAATGGCCAAAATGATTATTTTATCATTATTTTATGCTTTTTGTGGTAATTTTTGAATAGAAACATATATATGAAGCTTATTTATTTATAACATATTTTCGAAACATTATTTTTATTTTAGCATCCGTTTTTCAAGAAAAAGTTGACTATAGCTTCTTTAAAGTTACAGGATCACATTGAGATGCATGCAGGTTATACTGTAGATATTGGCCTGTATGTAGCATGATGGCCTTTTTTGGTTATTAGCCTGCATGTCTTACTTTGTCCTGTGTTCTGGGTGTAGGTGACGGAGGAGGTGCGCTCCTCTATTGAATCCCGCGTGAAGGAGGGCCAGGAGCAGCACAGGCAGCTGGAGAAAAAGCTTCTGGAGGTAGAGAAGGCAAAGCATGAGGTGGAGGAGGAGAAGAGGAAAGCCCTGGTCTCTATCGAGCAGCAGGTATTCCAAAGAATGGCAAATGATCAACACAGTATTTTATAGCTTATTGTAGCTCGCTTTGGCAAACATTTACGGTATTCACTTTGACATTTTTGGTCAAAATGTTCTCCTAAATCTCCTTTAGAGGAATCTGCAACAAGAATATTGAAATTGACTTTGTGTGTGCATGTTTATTAGATGAACGAGCTCAGGAGAAGTCTGAGCAGTGTTCAGGCAGACCACAAGGAGGCGTTGCAGAGAGCAGCCATGGCTGAGGCCCAGCAGAAGCAGGCTGTATTGGACAGCCAGGAACAGGTCAGGAACCTGAACTTGTAACACCACTTAGTGCGGTTTGACTAACCTTAATCTTTTCTGACATATCTTTACTGATATATGAACATAAATTGGATAGAGAATTAATTAAAATTTAGAATCGATAAACAACTTCCCCCTTAGTTAGAACCACTGTGTCTTGATTTTATTTTATTTTTTCTGTGTTCCCCAGGCTAAGCGTGCAGCTGAAGCCCAGGATAAATATGAGCGGGAGATGATGCTGCATGCGGCTGATGTGGAAGCCCTCCAAGCAGCCAAGGCCCAGGCCCTGCAGGCTGCAGAGTTCAAGCACCAACTGGAGGAGAGGGCACAGAGAGCCAGTGCACAGCTACTAGAGGCCAGGGTGTCCTGGGAGGCACAAGAGAAGATCTTCAAGGTTGGGAGCAAAAAGATGCCTGCATAAATGGATAGGTCAATTATTAAGCAGTAACCCATGACAGCCAGTGGTACAGTACAATGAAGGGTCCATACAAGTCAGGAACGATGCAAGTCTGTAAGGAACACAAGTTGGGATTGCATGCCCCACCTGGTTATGCAATATCCTAATCAGGGGTCTTCAACGTTTGCAGGCCAAGGACCCCTTAGCTCTGAGAGAGATGAAGCAGGGACCCCCACTACATATCGTATAAAATTGTGTTGGATTAATGTGTATTTTCATATATTTAACCACTTGGACTGTCAATACCTACTAGTCTAACCTCTGTGCCAAAAAATAGCTGATCTACAAGCTCAACGCCTCACAGCGCAAGGCGTTGTGAGCTTGTAGATCTGCTATTCTTTGGCTAATGTTCCACTAAGAATAGGGATGCTAGGGTTCAAGTGATCAAACATGATCACACAAAGATTTGGCAGACCCCCTGTACTAACTCTGAGGACCCCCTAGGGGTCTCGGACCCCCTGTTGAAGACCCCTGTCCTAACTTGTTGTCAGAATACTTGGTGTACCTGTACCCAGTGCAGTACCCGTTACCTCAGCACTAATGACATTAGATGACTGGCCTACTCGGTAACAATGTAAATTGGGAATGCATGCCTCACCCAGGGATTATTTGTCCCTGCACACTACCATTTTGTTATTGACTTGCCGAAGGCGAAAAAAGTTTGAGTTAATTTGTATACGGATGCCTTTAGGCCAGTCGCAAATGCTTGAATGTAAAGGTCAACTAAATAAATGTATACCATGATCACTTTAAACTATTTTGAATCTTGAATGTCTTCCAGGAAGAGATGTCCAAACTAGAGACCCGCTCTGAGGAGCTGCAGAGACAGAACACACTCCTCCATGAGCAGATCCAGACCCTGAGCAGCAAGATGGCTGCTAATCTGCAACGTGCTGCCAACGAGAGCCCCATGAACATTTCGCTCACCGAGGAGGGCAAATCTCAAGACCAAGTCCTGGAGATACTCAGGTGAAAATAAATAAAAAATAACAGGCTTTAATAAACAAGGTGTCGCATATGGGAAAGAAACATTGAAGTGCATTTAACTGAGGGCTAAATTGTGCCCCGTGCTCTCCTAGGTTTGTGCGTCGGGAGAAAGAGATTGCAGAGTCTCGTTTCGAGGTGGCTCAGGGGGAGAGCCTCCGTCACCGTCTGAGGGTGCAGCACCTAGAGCGAGAGCTGAAGGAGGCGCAGGACAGCCTCAACTCAGAGAGGGAGAGAATGCAGGTCAGTCTTAGGTGTATAGGTCCAACAGAGATGTTTGAGTGTCAGGTGATTTGTCAGAGTACCCGTTGTTCCCGTCTGCCTGTGTCTCCCACTCCACCTTGCCTGATCCTTTTAGACATGGACATGGTAAAAGAAAGATGCCTACCTATTTCTAACTGCCAAGTGTTGGTGTGTTAAACCTTGTCGTTTGACCAGGTTACAGCCAAGACGCTGGCTCAGCACGATGAGCTGATGAAGAAGACGGAGACCATGAGTGTCCTGATGGAGACCAACAAGATGCTGAGAGAGGAGAAGGAAAGGGTGGATCAGGAGCTTCAACAGACCCAGGCCAAGGTAAGAGCTGTTCAGTGAAAGTATCCTGATGGTTGATTTAAGTTGATTGGTTTATTTATATAAATATGAAACCTCTTTTGCAAGAGACCGGGCTAAGACAGATCCAAGCAGTACAACAGACTACTAAAGGCTAACGGAGTGTAACGAATTCAATCAAAACAATAAAATACAATATAAAAAAGTAGTACTGTAGTTTGTTGAGTTATCAATAAGTAAAACTTTTTATCAAACTGTCATTTCAACTGTAGAAACTAAATCACTTAATTGTACTTAAAGTTTGGGGTTAACTTTAACCCTCTATCATTCAGGTGCGTAAGCTGGAGTCGGATATCATGCCGATGCAGCAGGCGAACTCGGAGTTGAGCGAGAAGAGCAGCATGCTGCAGGCTGAGAAGAAGATTCTGGAAGAAGAGATCAAACGCTGGAAGAACCGCACTCAGGTCAGCTGGACACCTAGACTAGAACACTGTAACTGGAGGAAAATGTTATGTTCAAGGTAGCAAAGTATTGTACTTTCTCACATTTTGATCTCCTTGAAAGAAGAATGCAAATAAATATAATAACAATAATAAAAATAAAGATGAAAATAATAAATATATAGTTAAATATATAACTTCCGTTCAATGATTGTAGCAATATATTCTATTTTGTCCCTTGTGTGTTTCTCCAGGCCTTGGTGAGCCAGCAGAAAGACACAGATCCTGAGGAATACAAGCGCATGCATTCAGAGAAGGAGATTCACCTCAAACGCATCCAGCAGCTCATCGAGGAGAACAGCCGCCTCAAATCAGATGTGTCCAGGTGATGAGAGGAACTTTACCTTGCTCTTGGCTCAAATATTTGCCCAGCTCTCCACCCTGTTCATTCCTATTTATCTCATTCCTGAACCCCTGTCATTTCTGTCTGCAGGAGTGGCGGGTCAGTGTCCGCCTTGCAGAGTCAGCTGCAGAACCTGCGTGAGAGCATGGGCAAGGTGGTGGAGGAGAGGAACAACCTGAGGAGGGAGGTGGAGGTCAAGAACCTGGATCTGCAGGAGAAGGTTCGCACCATCACCCAGGTCAAGAAGATCGGCCGACGCTACAAGACCCAGTATGATGAGCTCAAGATGGAACATGACAAGGTGTGTGGAGGAGGAAACAGAAACAGGCTTTAAATTGGTGGCTCAGCCATTTCACACAGTCCATTAACCACATGCTCCTTGTGAGTCGCAAGGCCTCAAGTTTGAATCTGACTTTCCTGCATTCCTCATAAGTTTCTCACAAATATTTGAAACAGAGTTCAGGTTAATAATGGTCGCATTTCCACCGATGTATTTGGTTCCTCCAGATTGTGGCTGAGGCAGCAGCGGGCCCATCCCAGGAACAAGAGGCCCATCAAGCCTCAGTCCAGGAGCTTCAGGGCCTGAGAGATTCCCTGGCCCAGGCAGAAAGCAGAAGCAGAGATCTTGAGGCACAGTTGGAGAACCTCAACACGGTCAGAGACCATCATATCACACTTTTCTATTTAAATGTTAATTGTCTTCAGATCTATCTTACTTTTTGGAGTGATCTGCAAAATGAAAGAGTATTCACCTGGGGGGAAAAAAGGTACTACAAAAGTGTGCAGGTCTCTGGTAGGCCAGGTTGCCTACCCAGGACCAGCAAACATTGGAAGGCAGTCATAGCCTGGAATGGGATCTGTCCAGATCTTGATCACATGACCCCAGAGATTACGTGTACCAATAGGCTCTATGCATATACGCCATTTTGTTCTACTTCCGGGTGTCTTTCGACTTCTTCACAGGTGTTACTGATTATACTAATGAAGGCTCTGTTTGATTTATTGTACAGTGGTTCTTTAATTTCAAGGACCCCCGTAACTCTATACAAATGGAATCAAATGGACTCTTTGCTTCCATTTGTCAGAGTTACACACCTGTATGGGGACATTTGGAACCCACTCAAGGACACTTTGATACCCACTGGTGTAGCAGAGTGTTTCCAGTGAGCCAACATGCACAATATCAGCACCCTGACTCCGTTTGACCAGAATGGAACAGACCCTTCATTAGTATCATCGGTAACACCTGTGAAGGAAGTCGAAAGACACCCGGAAGTAGAACAAAATGGCGTATATGCATATAGCCTATTTGTGAGGATTAGTAGCAAAAAGTGTGTTTTGTAGAAAACGCGGAAAATCTAATGGGGCCTACATGGAGGAAAGTGATGGTCCCAGGAATGCAGAGGGACAATATTTTGATTGTATGACCTACGGTTAAAGAGTTTAGCTGAAAACTGTATGTAGGATGTTGTAGCCACCACCTTGAGGCTCTTTTGGGGGTGGAGTTTCTTATTGGCCTAGTGTGACTGCACCAAGTTTCGGCAGTTTGTAGAAATCATGATCACGTCAAGTCTTAATCATATGACTACAGAGGTAATGTAATGCTCAGTGCTCGCATAAATGAAAACCTATCTCCGGCCTTAGGCCGTCCGGCCTGGCAGAAAAAATAATATTTACAATTTAGGCATTTAGCAGAGAGGAAAAATATAAATCCTCTAATTGATGTAAATGTGATTCTTATGATTATTAAGAAAAGTATCTGTTGAAGGTGTCGACTGCCAAAATAACGTATTATCAACTGAAGCATTAACCAATAACCATGACTATGTCTGTCTGTCGTGCGCCAGGTGCTGGGGGAGCGTGAGGCGGAGGTGCGTGCCACCCAGGAGCAGTCATCCAGGATGCAGCTAGAGATGGGCAGGATGAGGCAGGAGATACATGACAGGGCTACCCAGGAGGACTCGCTGAAGCAGCAGCTGGCCGACAAGGAGGAAAAGACCAGGAAAGCTTTTGTGGGTGCCAAGCAGAAGATCAACCAGCTCGCAGGTAAGAGACTTTTCAAATGGGGGAAGCCTCCCTGTGAGCCATGCATTGGAGTGCTCATCTTAGATCCCTGACCATGTCCACTTGTAGCATGTGCCACATGAACCCTGACATCATGTCATAATGGGCAAACATTTTGGTGAAAATAAACAAACAATGCTAAAATATCATATCTACAAGATCGCAGCACGTTGTGTTGCGACATGTGAGCTTCTTGATCAGCTATTTTGAGGAAACAGAGGAAACAGACCCTTGTGGGACACTGGTCAACAAAGTATAGAGGACTCTAATCACCATTTTAACCACTTGAGCTCTATATACTTTGCTGTATGGCAAATAGTGAAAATTGCCAAGCTCACACAATGCGTCTCACTGAGCTTGCAGATTTCTTTCTTTTTTTTAATGAGGAGAAAAAGAAGACAAAAAAGCCCAAAATGTGGATACCAGGGATGGTTAAAGATATTGCATTGGGGCATGCCTACTTGCCTACTGCATATCCTCTGTATTTTATGAACACCAATACGGATGTTATTTAATTACGTACCATTTTAACTGAGCAGGATTTTCCCCTTTGAACTAGAACAAAATGGACATTTATGCCAATAATAATGAGTGAGGGATAAACAGATAAAACTACCAGCAGCATACATATCGACAAGAGGGACAAAACAAATACGATACAGTATGGTGAAAAATATTGTGATAGTCAACTGTATTGATTTTCTAGGCACATCCCTATTCCTAATTATGTTTGTTTTTTTCTCCAGCCACTAAGGACGTCCTCCAGAAGGAAAACGAGGAGCTGAAGCAGCAGCGTGAGGAGCTGGAGGTGCGAGTGAGCGCGCTCAAATCCCAGTACGAAGGGCGTCTGGGCCGGCAGGAGAGAGAGCTCCGAGAGCTCCGGGGTCAACAGGAGAGACAGGAGCAGAGGGATGAGCCCCCTGAGGCGGGCCCCAGCAAGGTGAGCTGAGAGTTGGCTTGTAATGAGGCTTTAGCACATACTGGCCACATGGGAATCAACCAAGATAAAAGATTGATATCTTAGAAAAAAGTGCTACATTTGTTAGTCCAACTCCTAATACCCGAGAGTGAGTTATCAGTGTGTTCCCACACCAACTTTAACTATCATACCGTAGATGTGGAGTTTTCATTATATGCAGTAAATAGTTACCATAACGTTAACATAACTTAATAAATTGTACCCTTTAATATCAACCATGAAATCTGAAGCCATTGTTTTGTGTTATTTGTATGTTCATATCATAAGGATGTTTTGCTAAAGTGCACGTTTTTATAATTTAACCAAAATCGAATGCAATACTTCCAACAAATCTTCAGGGTTACATCATTCTTGTAGCACTTTAGAGTTTACAGTACAGTTTAGGCATTTAGCAGACGCTTTTAATCCAAAGCGACTTACAATAAGCAGGTAATACACATCACTATAATAAGCAAGATAATATGTCAGTACATTAACGACAATATAACAAATACATAGGAATATCATTCTAGAAAAAACAGTAAGACTCCCTAATCGAGAGATAAGCGACCGTCAGGTCGTATCTATACACAAATTGGTCTGTCCATGTCGATGACATGACTTTAGAGATACTGTGTACCACTTTGCGTGATTTTAAGGCAAAATCTGTAGGAGCTGTGTCCAAAAATGTATCTTTGAAGGTCAGCATCAGTGTTTTGTATTCAGTGCGGGCCAGTGGAGGGAGCGGAGAAGGGGGGGGGGGGATGTGAGAACTTTGGCATTTTGGACCAGTTGGAGAGGTTTAAGTGCACATGCTGGGAGGCCAGTGAGGAGAGAGTTACAATAGTCAAGTTTTGATATGACAGATGTCTGGATGAGGAGCTGGGCTCACTCCTGGTTGAGGAAGGGTCTGATTTTATGGATGTTATAGAGTGTGAACCTACAGGACCGGGTGACTTTAAACTACCGATCTGAAACTATTCAGATTTAACCACGACTACTAACATTTCTGCAATAATCCATGCAGTTGTTAACATTAATGCTCAAACTATTGAGTATGTGATCATTATCCACCTGTCCTAATGTTAGACCCAGGAACAGCAAAGGAATACAGAGCAAAGACAGATCAGCCTGAAGACCACCCAACCTGCAGACAGGGGCAGGTATGATCTCTTTATTTTAAACATATTCTCTCATTCAGAGGATATATAGTATATACTGTACGTGTCATTCCTGCACTGTTTTGTAAAATGATTGCTTACTCCATGTCATTTTTGTTCTCTCAGTGCCAGTACATCAGAGCCCCCGACCGCCAACATTAAGCCGACCCCTCTGGCGGCCACGGCCGGCAAGCAGCCTGTCAACCCAGGCAACAAGCCCACCCCAAGGGCTAGCATCCGACCCATGGTCACTCCAGCCACCCCAACACCCACGGCCACTGTCATGCCCACTACACAGGTGGAGAACCAGGAAGGTATGTTTGTTATGCCCACTGTCATGCCCACTACACAGGTGGAGAACCAGGAAGGTATGTTTGTTATTACATAATGTGTAAGAATGTGCATTCCAAAGAGGAGATTGTGTAGCCTAGTTCCAGACCCTGAATCGCTAGCCACACCCCTTTAATATTTTTGTTTGGCGATTCAGGTCTAGCATCGCTCTCATTGAGGAGGGCCTGCCTCGGTTGAAAATCCGATCGGCGAATCAGCGCCGTGAATCAGCGTCTTGTGATCAGC
The DNA here is from genome assembly GCF_963921795.1 of Nannobrachium achirus. Taxonomy (NCBI): domain Eukaryota; kingdom Metazoa; phylum Chordata; class Actinopteri; order Myctophiformes; family Myctophidae; genus Nannobrachium; species Nannobrachium achirus. The sequence goes on along the minus strand of NC_137810.1, from coordinate 30,041,202 downwards.
GTGGGTGGGGGTAACTCATGTGTGTTTCCAAGTACACCAGCGCCGCCGCCGTACCGTACCGCGCATCGCGTCGCGATAAAATGCGGTAAATTGCGGTAAAATGCGATCGCATCGATCTCGCTATGAAACACCAGTAGCAGGCATGTTATGTTGTGTTTGATTACTAGTTCGTAGTGCTCCTATTCTGACTGTTTCTTTGGTTAGCAAGTAGCACTAGCAAGCCACAGGCTAGCCACTAGCCAGTCACACATAACAACACTATGTCATGTGTTGGTCGGTGAACCAATCGCTGAAGACTGCCTCTTTTTGGCAACGCCCATCCCTGCAAACGCCGTAGGCGGAACCGAGTTCAGACTGAATAATGAAGTGAAACGAAATGTTAATTCAGGCTGAGTGTCAGGCTAGAGATTGTGTGCACATCTTATGCCTGTATTTGGGCCAGATGCTGGACATCAATCAAGGCAAGACTCAAGGAGAAGATAAAGCCACACTTGAAGCTCCAAAAACGTACTTTATTACTGGTGCAATGTTTTGACCTTTTAGGTCTTCATCTGGCAATGTGCATTCCACATAGGAAGGTTTCCCCTTTAAAAATGAGTCTCATTTAGCATAAACTGCACCAGTAGATGTATGTTTAATTGTATAATGTAGCAGCACATTACTGTTTTTAATGATGGAAATTCCTACTACTGATATCACAGAATGAAGAAATTGGCTTACAGTATGCTGCCGAATTTAATTTTGTTAATTGTAACTCTGCAACTTCAGCAAGGTTATGCTATACTGTATATTGTGGGAAAGTGGGTACACGTAAGAAGAACCTTTTTTTGGGGGTAATATTTATATAGTAACTTTTGCTTCCATTAAGATTAAAAGACAATCTGTGATTGTGAGTACTATTAAAAAAACACTGTTCCACTTTTATTTTCCCACCATCTCCAGCCATGCAGTCCAGCGAGGGTCCTCCAGTGGAGCATGTGACCGTGTACGGCAGTGCCAGCGGCTCCGTGCGTTCCACCAGCCCCAATGTCCAGACCACACTGGCCGGGCCCATGCTGACAGTGCAGCAGACACAGACACAGACGCAGGCCACCGCGTTCGTTCAACCAACGCAGCAGCAGAGCCTCACCCACACAGAACCAGCCCCCCAGGAACCACCGTCTATGGTGATGGAGGCAGCTCCCAGCTCACAGGTGGAGAGACCGTCCACGTCCTCGGCTGTGTTCGGCACCGGTGAGACCGAGTTAATGTTATAAGGAGAGAAAGAAATGGTTATGATATATTTTCGTTAACAGCATTCGGGGAGGTGTAGTTCCATATACAGTATAGACTACAGTATATAGCATTCAGAGATTGTGGAATAGTTGTCTGGCTACGCTTACTTGAACCCTAGCATCCTATTCTAGACATGTCATCACAGGTGAAAATAGAGAAACATTTTGAGAAAATGGTAGATCTACAAGCTCACAAGGGGGGGCAGGTACAGACCCTGGTATAGAGTGTAAGTGGCTAATAATTAAATTGGCATAATCATTGCTATATTATAGCTGTGAGAGAGGTTATGTTAAAAGTTCAAATGTTAACCATCTCGGTTTCTAAAATTAGTTTCAGCTACACAAGGCACTTCCTCCATGTCGAAGAGGCCCCGTGAGGAGGAGCAGGACAGTTCGTCCATGGTCACGGACATGGAGCAGGAGGACCCCTCTGAGTTCCCCGTTCCCAAAAAGTTACGCATCGTTCAGAGAGTGGGCCCTGAGGTGAGGGAAGAGTTACTCTAACCTACTTAATGTTAACCATTATAGTATTCAACAGTATTGGAAGGTAGTTGGGGTGTTTCCAGTAATCAGATCATGGTTATTGTGTGAGGGCTAAGTGTTGTGGCTTCTCCCTCAGGAGGAGGTGCTGGCTGAGGACACTGAGGCAGAGGGAGTGGTGCCAACAGACAGCCAGGAAGGCCCAGATGCCAATCAGGTCAACCATTTATTATCAATCATACCTATGATTTATTCCAGGATTTTCTTTTTCCTATTTGATGACTAATGCCATTTAAAAGCCTAGAGACATGAACAACAGGTTAACATTGTGTTAATGTGTTCTTACAGGGAGAGTTTCATGTACTGGAGGAGGTTGAAGAGGAGGGAGTCTCCCAGTCTGTCCCTGTGGAGCTGGACATAGCCATGGCACACCCCGACACCCCCGACCAGCCCCAGCAAGACGTTATCGTCATATTAACTGACACGGAGAGCGAGGATGACCAGGAGGAGGACGAAGAAGAGGATGAGGAAGAAGATGAGGGGGTACAGTATCTTCCACTGGAAGCTTTGAAGAGCGAGATCACATTGCAAAACCCTTTTAGCACGTAAAAACAAATGCAATTCCTGGTGCTTAATTTTGAGAAAGTGAAATGACTGTATTTATGTGATTATCATGTTGATGGAAGTTACTAGCATAACAAAAAGGACTCTTCACAGATATTGATGTAGCGCTGCCACCAGTATGCAAAAAACAAAAAAAGAGTACCATGACTCAAGTGTTTGATTTAATGTCATGCAAAACGTGTCATTTTGAAGCCTGTTTCACCACATAATGGGGAATGATGGTGAAATGTATTTTTAATGCAATGAGAGCGAAGTCAAGGACGCCTGGGTGTCCCCAGACCCCCAGGCGTCCTTGAGAACCAGTGTAGTTTGTATTACTCTGTAAGATATTGTCTGTAAATACCAGTGCTGTACAGAGCATGTGAGCAGAGCTCCAGGGGCTGTTGTCATGCTCGCTATTCGCTCCGGGCATGTTAACCATGTCGTTCGGGGTCCCGACTGGAGCGGCAGGCGGTCCTCACTCCGGGTTCGCTCCTACCTTTTTTTTTTATTTTTATAACCACTCCCAGCTACGTTAAAAATCACCCGCTCCGCTCAAGCTCTGTGCCTCTCTCATGCTCTGGTGCTGTAGCCTGTAAATTCTTTTCCTGGTTTCATGGCTACTGTAGGACTACGATGAAGAGGATGAGGAGGAAGATGATGATGAGGAAGAGGAGGATGAGGATGATGAAGAGGAGGATGACGGTGCAATGGGAGAGGAAGGGGAGGACAGCAATGAGGGGAGCGGGGACGGCAACGAGGGCTACGAGGGTGACGACACAGAGGTTCGATCACCACGTGCACATACTGTACTTACACACCCAGAGTTACTGCTCTGAACTCAACTATTACTTGGCCTCACCCACAAAGCTATCATTTCCCGTATCCCAGAATCTCTTCCACACACTCTTGTTACGCGAATACGCACACACACACACACCCTCCTCTGCCCACCCACTCAGTTTTTCCACACTCTCATCCTTCCCTCCGCCACATGTGTGTTGTTATCCCTCTTCTCATAACTGCGTCTGTCTGTGTACAAGGTGTGTGTTGACTTTAGCTATTTACCTTAAGTTCTGTGCCAGTTTGTGCGCGCGCGCACACACATTTAGCAGGATGAATCAGTGTCTAGATGAATACTAAAGCGACCTTTTGCCTTACTTGTACACATAATCTGCAATGGCAGTAATGATTGGAATGGATTCCCTAGTTCCAACTCTAGGCTTTCCCCCCCTTTTTAAACTGTAGGTCTGAAAGAAGTATCCATCTAGAACAGGGTCTGTCTGTCTCTCTGTGTCCATAGCTAATCTCGCAAACCACTAGACCAATCAGCCCCACATTTCTTGTGCACATCGTCAATAGACTGGAATCCCAGTATCAATCACTATCCCATTTTTTTCTATACTTATTTTTTTTAATGTTACATTTTTACATTTAATCACTTATTATGGAAGTCCTAAGGGATAGGATTGATGGGTGACATCATCGGCTAGACTCTTTCAGAACCATGCCGTCAAAGGAAGTGAGTGGCGGTGGAACGAGACTGAAAACTTGCCCAAATATGGATGGTGGATGGTGTCATAAATCATAGATACGTCATAGATGGCTGCCGTTATAGACTGGCCACATGAAGTCCATAATCTGAGTGAAGCTTGGCTGTTATTGGACCCAGTCTTGTTACACTTTATTAGACTTTAAGTGGACCGCCACAGTTCTAGTTAACCATGATATAATGGCAATAATAATGTATTGTTTATAATTGGCTAATATCCTCTAAAATAATGCTATAAATATATTTTTGCCAGACCCATGAAATGGGTAGGCCTACATAAGCAAATGTCGGTCCGGGTTTTCTATATAAAGGGTATATATGATGATGACATGATGATGACATGCCTACAAAAGGCATGATGTCATAAATGATGATGACAGACAGGGGGTCTGGCACAACCAGGTTGACCTGGTCTAGTTACATAACATGCTGAAATCATAGGACAATATAAACACTTGGTCTTTCTCATGTCATCATTGTGTCCACTTTAAGTTTGAATCAATTAGCAAATTGTAAAACGTAAGATGAGCTGCTATCGCTTCTGTTTTTTTTTGTCATCAAGGGGTCAAATGTAGATTGACTTGGATCAGTCAAATTCATGAAACAAAAGTAGTACATTCGCTGTCTTCAAAAGAAAAGCCAGGGAATCTCCAGAACTAGGAAAAAAATGTTTTTTCACAGAAATGGTGTGCGCCTGTGCGGCCACCATTTTTTGACACTTTTGCCCCCCAGCACCTGTTTGTATTATATTTCATATGTGTGCATGCATATGGCTGCTGTTTTTTCCAGGGTAGGGGGAAATGAATCATAATGGACTTGTGGTGCCCTGCCAATATAGCCTGGCAGCAGCCATGGTGTGTGGGAACTGTCCTGTACAACGTCCCACCCATCCCTCGTCTTTACTTTTCTTTCATTTTTCACCCTTTCTATAATTTTCTGTGTTTCTCATTGGGATTTCCCTCTTTCATTTTAATGGCTTTGACACACCTCTCTTTGTCTCCCTTACCAGGGAGCTGATGTGACTGATCCAGGCACGGAGACTGAGGAAAGTTTGGGAGCGACTGACTCCACCCAGCGGCCGGCCGACTCCCAGACACCCAGCTGTAAGATCCAGGAAAACGCTGACAAAAAGCATGCACACACACACACATGCACCCACCCCAGTCTCTCCACACGCACATTCACAGACACAGACGCTCACACCCCAATGTATCCCCCCCACCCCTCAAACACACATACACACACACACACACACACACACACACACACACACACACACACTCTCTCTCTCTCTCTCTCGTCCCGACGTAGAATTAGCTATCTGACCACTTTGTGATGACTGAGAAAGCTGTAATATGTTATTGTCTGTCTGGGGCAGAGAGTGGCAGACCTATTAGTGCTATGGAGAATTTATTTTCTACTAAAACCTATAAATGTTATTTGGTTTTTGGTTATTCGTAGTTTGATGTTGAATGACTTGTATGTCAAAAAAGGTTTTACTGTCTTTACATTATTTTATAGCTCTGTAACGTATATAGTGTATACTGTACACTTTCTGAAACATTTTGGGGCAGAGACCCAAAAAGTAGCAGATACAGTGACGTCTTGGTACCCAGACATATTAAAACATACTGTTAACCACTTTATTGGTGGGCCCTACCAGAAATTGACCCATGACCCGTCTTGGGTGTTGACCCATAGTTTTAACAGTCTGTCGCAAACCAGATCCAAACTGATTTGTTAAATCTTTTCTCAGTTGAAGGAAGCACGATGGAAGCCTTCTCCTCAGAGCAACCAATCACGAGTTCCGCTCAGCGCATGCCCCAGTCACCACGGAGACCACCACACCAACTGCCCCCCCGCCTAAACATCCACCCCGCCCAGACACAGGAGCTGGGGCCCCCAGCCCAGGTATAATAGGATAGAAATGTAACCTTTAGCCACACAGTTGATCCATGACGCAACCATTTTGTTCTGTTTCCCTGCTTTTATCGTATGTCTGTTTATTAAATAAAATCAATTTTTATAAATGAATGAAATTGTTTTCTTTTTCACCTGATAACATTGGTACTTGGTTACATGTTCCTTAGGCTACATCTGCACCAATGTGTTTTTTCTTTTGTTTTTAAGTTACCATCTTTTGATGCTACATCCATACAATATTAATATAAATATATTATATATGTTATATTAAATCATTTTCATTTTAGGTTGCGGGCAGGATTGGTTAAAATGTGGCTTTTTGCGGGCTGGATAGTTTTTGTTTGTGCATGTGTGTCCAATGCTGAAAGGCACCAAATGCTGTTATAAACAAAACATACTGAAACCTTTTTTTTTTTTTTTTTTTTTACTGTTTCTTTTGTACTTGGCACAATGATTAGGACAATTCTAAGTAGAAGCTGTGTCAGCTTAACACCTTCCCACACGTTTCCAAACATTGTAGTCCTACGAAAGAATACATTCAGATGATAATGCCATTTGTAGAAATGTTCTCAAGTAGCCTAGAATTTAATATGAAACCTTAATACTCAAGTGTTGTGAATTGAGGTGAGCATTGCTGCGCCATTCCAAGTTTGAAACTCAGGTGTGAGTTTGGTCAAAAATTAAATCCATACTTTTCAGGATTTCCTCCATCAAGGTGGCTGGGGGAGCAGCCTCCCAACATGCCTACCTAGATTCACCAGTAAGTCATGGTATGTAATACATATTAAGGGTGTTCACTGCTCAGGTGAGCAAAGGTCAGCAGAATTCGTACTCTGTACTGGTGAGTTCCAGCCCAATTCAAGTAATATCTTACAATGGAACAGGAACTAATTCAAAGGAATGTTGAGCACAGCTCCTTTGCTCAACCAGGGTATTTTAGTGTGGCTGGGTCAGCCGGGTAAAATATTTTCTGACAAACTATGCTGAAACTTGATGATGATATGAATTCTGTAGCGAGTCTCCCCTAAAACGTATACTGCATGCTACCTTGATAAGTACATCCACAGGCACCCTCATATTTGTTGGTGCTCAATTCACATGGGACATAGTCAAATAGCTTGCCTCCTGCGCATGTAGGCAGTAATGGCATCATAAAAAGAATTTAAATGCACAACAGCTGGTAGCATAGACAACAAGGTCTGTAATGCCTGTAATTCGTTGTCCATGTTGAATTAACTACTAGTTGTAAAGCGTATTTTCTTCCGGAAAAGAATCATGTCATAGCGACGTGAGTGAGGGAAGGCCATGTTACGTAACAGTCAATCAGGAAGCAAACGCCGGTGCCACTGTCATTTTCAAATATTTTGGACCTGCTGTCCATACTAAAATATATTGGCAGAGTTTTCATGCAAAAAAAATTGCAGGATTGGTGTGGATATTGGGTGCAAAATTACTGTAGTAAAAGGTATGTTTTTAAAACGGAAACATCTTGGTGTGGATGTAGCCCTAATAGAGACCGTGTTTGGTGTGGCCAGACAATTTCAGATCTGTGTTGCTGACAAATGATTTTGTCTTGCAGCGTATCCCCGTTCGTCGCCAGTCTGTCCCCAGAGTCCCTCAGCTTACACCTGGGATGGCCAGCAGTGCAGTAAGTGTATCAATTAACCAATATTAAATACTGACGTGTTCTATTATGTTTGTGTGATGTTTAAACATCACTTTGTTTGTCTGTCTGCAGCAGCACTTTTTTGATGACGATGACAGGATGGTTCCCAACACCCCCACTCTCGTGGTACACCGTTCTGATGGCTTTGATCAGGCAATCCAGTAAGTTACACTGCTGGATACATGCCTGCACAGAATGAAATCCGAAATGAATATTGACATTTATTTGTATTTATTTTCCAGTTAGCTAGACTGTATTGAAATGATATGACTTCTGCCACTGCAAGTTATTATAGTGTCTCACACACACCACTCGAGTTTGTATTGCTCTTGACTCTTTGCACTGTGTGTGTATGGGCGCACCAGTTCACCTCAGGTGGCAGGTGTTCCGCGGTTCAGGTTTGGCCCTCCAGAGGACTTGCCCCAGGCCAGTTCTTCCTCCCACTCAGACCTGGGACAGCTTGCATCACAAGGAGGTACGTCATCATACCATGTGGTATTTTTATATTCATGTTGGAAAGGTCTCTGGGAAATATTAGACGATTCAACACAAAACCTCCTATGAAACCAAATGCTAATAATGAAAGACTTATAGGTGCGGTCAGTGCCTCTAACTAATAGGGTGTCAAACCCCTTCAAGTTAAATGGTAGAGCATTTGCTGGATGATCCTCTCCCAAATGTATGTACAATGGTATAATTGTTTTTCACCACTGCTGCAGTATAGGCTATTCAATGCAGATGCTTAAATCTATGGACAATCTCTGTATTGTGTTCTTTGTCTCATATCATTTGATATATCTCAATAGGAACCAGTTAATGTGTGTGTGTGTGTGTGTGTGTGTGTGTGTGTGTGTGTGTGTGTGTGTGTGTGTGTGTGTGTGTGTGTGTGTGTGTGTGTGTGTGTGTGTGTGTGTGTGTGTGTGTGTGTGTGTGTGTGTGTGTGTGTGTGTGTGTGTGTGTGTGTGTGTGTGTGTGTATGTATTGCAGGTCTGGGGATGTATGAAAGCCCTCTGTTCCTAGCGTCTCATGAAGAAGAGTCTGGTGGACGCAGTGTTCCCACCACACCTTTACAAGTAGCAGCACCAGGTAACACCCAGTTCCTCTTTCTGTCTCTCACTAATATCCTGACAATAGCTGTATCAGGTTAATTTCATAGTTAAATATTGGTTAAAGTACCTATGTTCACCAAGAATTCTGAGCTCTTATTGACAATATAAAAGTGGGGTGCCTTAGTTAATGCACAGATCATGTGCTCCTTGTAAGCACAACGCAGGCTAAAATCGGACCCCAGTCTTGTGTTGCATGTCACCTCTCACTCTGCCCCTGGTTTCCTGTAAGTGTTGCAACCAGGTCAACTTAATTTTCCATGTTGTCTCCCTCAGTAACAGTCTTCTCAGAGGTGCTGCCTTCTGACTGTACAGAACACGTCTCCCAGTCGGTGCCCATGGTGAGCACCTCCACGCCGGGCCTGGTGGTACCAGGAGGAGCCAGTTCAGGAGAGGAGAGGGATGACGTCTTCCTGGAGCCAGATGGAGACAGGTCTGTTATGCCTATGTCTTTGAATCGCTTTTGAGTCTTAACACTCTCATAAAATGGCCTCTATGGTTGATCTGACCCAGAGTCACTGGGTCAGATCATTCACTAGAATGAGGCAGCCTAGAGGGCTATCAAATATCTACATACTGAATCGAGCATCTTAAAAACTGTTCCCAAAAGCCTGATTAGACGATAAAATGACCAAAAGGTTTTTTGGAAAGTGAAATATCCCTCTAATCTCGTTTCATGCAGCCTGACCTTTTTAGTGTGGTTGCCATAGGCAACGCACTATAGTTCTTGCCCAACTTTATAGAATTAGAGAAACATTTGCCGGACTATTCCTCCCATATTTTTGGGGGCGCACACTCCAGTCATAGTCAAATCGACCGGCTTCATCGGAAAACGTATTTTTGCATTTTGCTTAGAGATACGTTATCGTTGAGAATGTATTTGACATTTTGATAATTGACTTGAATGGGAAAATGAAAACTGCAACCACACTTTTTCACAATTTCCCAGAATTGCATCGTTCTAGTTTTTTTTGTTTGTTTGTTGGTACTATCAATGTTTGTGTGTTCCAGGCCCAGTGCAGAGGCATCGGTGGATCCTGTGGTGTCCCAGGGGGACGGTGAGGAGCCTAGCCAGCCCTCTGATGAGGCAAGCCTCCCCACCACCAGCCAGGAGCCTTCTTCCAGCTCTGCAGGTACAGTAGAAGTCATCTTCAGTTAGACTGCCCCTGGCTTTGTGATTTGATAGCAAGTACATGTTTGGTTTTGATTGAAAGAGACTCATTCACAAGTCCAGCATGAACCACAGTATAACCCCACCAAAGAGCTTGCATAGCTTTGAGGAAGAGATTTTTACTACCAAAACCACACGTTTCGTTCAGTCTCAACCAACTCTGCTTAACAACTTGATTTTTATTATTATTACATGCTGTTTTTTACACTACACTTACAACATTTTGTAAAAGAAGGACCTCTGTCTTTGTCTAGATACCAGCAGTATTCCACCGAAACCGTCTAGACCTTCACCCGGCCGACCTGCACCCAGCAGACAGCTGCAGCGCTGGCCAGAGAGTGGGGGCCGTGGTGGCCGTATGAAGAGAGGTAACAAACTATAGCTTCCATGTTGATTACACACATTACAGTATGAGAACTATAGCTTATATTGATCAAATAATATATAGTATTACAAATGATAACTATAGCTTCCATATGGATCATATTCATTGAAATGTGAGAGCTATATTCCATATGGATCATATTAATTGAAATGTGAGAGCTATATGTTCCATATTAGCTCATTTGCTGCCATTTGAGTTTCCCAAGTTATTCCTGTTTGACGCCGCCACGCCCGAGTTTCCCAAGTTGGGGCCGAATTTGCATTAAAAAAAATCTTGATTTGCGAAATTGCATGTTTGACCCCCAGACCAACCCCATCTTGGCAGCCATGTTTGTTTACATTTGAAGAAAACATAATGGCTGCTATCTCATGAATGCCTGAACAGATTTCCAAGCGGATTTATAAGATATATAAAAAATATGGCAGTTAAGCCTGAAAGTGGGAATTTTTAAAGGGCAGCAAATGAGTTAATCTCATATATTACAATATGAGGACTCTTTATTTGTTTCTAAAAATAAGTTTATTTGACATCGTAATTGCAGTTGCACTAGATTGTAGTGAGCATGACAGCCCAGCAACCAATAAATAGCATTGTGAATAATCTTACACACACAGCACAGCATTGTGAATAATCTTACACACGGCAGACCACTCAATATGTTGATACTGTCATTTTAATATTGGAAAAACAAAACAGTCAGAAGACAAACTGCATCTGAGGTTATCTTTTTTGATACAAACATTCCCGCAACAGCAGCACATTTTATACAGGTATTCTACAGACTTTTTACACCATCATAGCAGGCTTTCTCTAACAAATGTTTTCTTTGCGACTAGGGCATCCATTCCCTTCTCGAGGTTTTCATGGGAGACGATTTGCAAGATGAAGCACTTGATCCACCGTTTCAACCGTGACAGACAGCATTCCTGGCTACAAAACATTTTATAGTAAATTCTCCCATGTGTGATTGAATTATGTTCATGTGTCTAGTTTATGGTTCATTTGTTGTTATTGCCTATTATGTTAAGCAGTCCATGCTGAAGCGTTGTTTTATTATAACATAATAATAAAGTTTTCAAAGAGTGGCAAGAGTGAGTGCATAAGCGAGTGTTTTCTGATCAGACCTCCTTGGGGCACTTGAAAAAGTCATTGGCGGAGTTCTTCGGTGCTGTAGTGGACTGAGGTGTTACAATGGCTGGTTGCTCACCATCCATTCTCACGTTGTAGTATTTGGCTAAAACAGAAAGGTGGGTGGTTAGTTGTTACTTGTTTTAGACTTTTTAAAGTTGTTTAAAGAGTCCATTCAATTAAAAATGTTGTCCAATCAGTGCAATTTACAGTATCTGGTCTGACTAGGGCAGGGGTCAGCAACCTTTTTGAAATGTAGTGCCATGTTTTTATTTTCTAGATAGTGTGCCATGTCAACATACATTTTAATGACACGCCATCAAACATTCTGACAATTTGATTGTCAGGACATTGTTATAACGATCATTAGACTCAGAGCAATAATCCACCTTTCTCCTCAACGCCCTCCCCAGTCAGAGTTCAGAGTTTAATTCATGTAGAATTATCTGCAGGATTGCTGTGAATTTGCTTCATTTAATTGAAAAATTTGATTTTAAAATAAAAATCCTCTCTCACACTTCTGCCAGTGTGCCACCCTCCCCTGTGCCAATGTTGGCACCCGTGCCTAAGGTTGCCTACCCCTGGACTAGGGCATTAGCACTCAAACAGGAAAAAGCACATGCAGCTTCTTCAACATGCTTGATGGGCACAAACAAACAAGGCTGACCATGAGTTTTAAGAGGTGTCATGTTCACTATGTTGCTTTAGTGACATAACTGACGAGACAGACAGTAGTCCAGCCCTGCCAACAAAATTCCATTCATTAGTGTTGGAGCATAAAACTCTAAAGAAACGTTTTTTTCTTTAGAGCTTTCCTTTTTTTTATCCCTTATTTTATAGTATCATTTAGACGCTGTACTTTAGCCCTGTATCCATTGGATGATTAATGTTCTCACACTTGGTGAATGAACCAAATCTTGTCATCTCCCTTGGTCTGCCTAACCACCCCACCCAAACACACATGTTTTTTGTCAGACATGATGTGGGTAATGGTAACAACACGTGTCTGACTCCAGACAGGTGCAAATTATGTTTCGTACATTTCTTTCAAGAGTAGGCAAAAAAAGGAATGATGAGTGGGACGTAAAGAGGCTTTTAGCCACTAAACCATATAACAGTTTTACATGTCCATCTGGGGAACCTCTTAAAGCTACCATCTGATCAGATTATTTTAGTTAGGATATTGTTGCAGTTACTGTACTTCTACTTTGGTAAGAGACAAGAGAGAGACAACGAACATGAAACCTACGGATTGTAGCTTTAAGATAAAGCAGCTGAATTAATTTATTTCAAAATGACTGGAAATTGTTCAAACTCAGATGTGCATTGGAAACTTACATCTGGAGAAGACGTAGTACTTGTATCCATCCAAGACACCGCGGGTGGGGACAGACACAGCAGAAGTGACAGCCGTCGGGAAACCTCTCCAAGACACCCGGATATTGATGGGGGATCCGAGGTTAGATGCTGGAGACAAAACAACATGGAATAATATTGTGATGAAATTCAGATGAGACATTGGGGCTTCTGATTACTGATTTGAATATACATTTCTTGACACAACCACAATGTGTGCAGTTACAACCACATAAACAGCATGCAGACTGTGTTTCTCTGCACTACTTGCACATGCCATGGACCTATGTCTTTCACCAACCCCCTCATTTTACACTCCCAACAACAACCACAGAATTACTCATTTTTAGAAGAACAACTCAAGGTCAGGCAAATACAATATTCAGTTTCAATGAGTGCACCTGCTTGGCGGGCCGTTCGAGTGCGGATAGTGTACACAGCATACTGGACCCTCCTCCCAGTGCTCCCACATGTTGGCCGGGTGCCAAACTGGTATGAATACTTCTGGACCTGACCCCCTGGGGCAGAACCAAACAAGAAGGACATCAGTGTCTCTGAACTGAATTAATTACAGTTCACACAGCAAAAAAGAGAAATATATGATCATGAGCTATCATTGATATTGACTTCACGGACATGGTATTCCCAAACCTTTCCATGCCAAGGATCCCAGAATAGCCATAGCCTCTGGCTGCGGCCCCCCATGGTGAGATAGCTTTAAAATATAGAAGCTCACCCATTGCAGCTATTTTCATCGACAATGTTTGACCATTTCTGACAATAATGACTTGCCCAAAATAGGGACGCCAGGTTGAAAGTGGTTAACTGTTTATACAGTGCATACAAGTCATGGTGTTTCTCTCTCCTTATAAAGGTCTGTACAAATATGGGGATATGAGGAGGGGGTTAAGAAGATATGTCAAATGTAATGAAATGATTTTAAAGAAGAAAAAAAAAGTGGTGAACTCGTACAATAATCACGTGAACTTGTCTGGACAATCACCTCTCTTGAAGAAGAACACAGATTCCTTCCTCTGCCGGTACTCAGGCACTGACAGAGCAGCTGTGATGTGGCCCCGCAGCCCGTCAAAGCCTGTGGAGATGGGTTTGGGGTAGCCAGCGTCCATCATGTCGTTGTTAAACCTCCAGTACTGTGCTCCCTGTCAGGGTCACATAAACACATACAAACATATTCATAAAGAAATCAATGGAACCATTAACTTTTGACAATAACGACATGCTCAAAATAGGGACTCCAGGTTGAAAGTGATTAACTGCCACAATAATCCTATGAATACTTGGTTGACGAGGTTCCCCAGGGGTCTATACCTGGTTCCATCCTTTTCCCCCACCATTCTCTTCTGTGAAAATAGCCGATCTACAAGCTCAACGCACTGTGTTGTGACCTTGTAGATCTGCTATTTTTGCTGAATATTCACCTACTATGACATTACCAGAAAAGGGACGCTAGGGTTCTTGTGCATAACAGCTCAAAAGAATTGCAAAGTATACTTACAGAAAGTAACATCCTGCTCATTATATGTAGGGAGCTTACCTTGAAGATGTACGTTTTGCCTTGGCAGTTGCAGCGGGTGAAAACAGTGTCAACAGGAGAGGGGACACCCCAAGTCTCTGTGATGCCACGGGCAGGACCTGGCACTCTGTTTCCATCCAGGACCCAGAAGTAGTGTCCTGTAACAAAATAACATCATTGTGGAGTGCTGTTTCACCTACATCTTAATGGCATAACTCTAAATATAATTTTGACTGTCATGAATTGATTTCTTTTAACAATGCTTACTGAAATATTGTAGTATTTCCTTCTTACATGAGAGTATTCCACTGCATACTGTATATTTGTGATAACTAATTGCTTTGTCCCTTTGTGTGTGTTCTCCTGTATTGCAGGTGTTTGGTTAAACCATAATAATGCAAGGGTTGCATATCTCTTTGATTATGGGTTAGGCCATGAGTCTCATGAGAGCCAATTTCAGTGTCAGTCAGAGAGGATGTACTGTATGTCAGTTTGGCCCTGCAGGCCTGCAGCAACGGCCTGGCACTAACCTTGGAAAACAACCATTGTTCCGTTCCCCAGGGTGGTGATTGCACTGGCTGGCCGTCCGCTACAGAGGTTGGTATCGTTGTTGCCATCTAGAGAAAAATAAGCATTTACTAAGGAACCCTGTGGCAAAACACTGAATAAGATAAATAGAAGTCAAACTTGTTAATTGATTAAATATTTATTTCCTAGAGCTGCCTGCCTGCATTCTCCTACTCTGCGATCTCTGTTATGTTCCAAAAATAACTACGTTTGTTTCCACATCTAAAACTAATTTGGGGTGGAGGAAAAAAGGCCACTGCTGTCACTTAATATCTTGTGGAGAAACTTGTTCACCGAGAGGCATGCTCATAGAGGGAGAGCGAGAGAAAGAGAAGGATTTAGGGAGAGTCAAACAGGCACACCTATATAGTGAAATAGCTCATCTACAAACTCATTACGAATTGTGAGCATAAAGTACTGCTACATAAATATTCTGGACCTTTTGTATAATTGTATATATTGCATGTGTGGTTATCACAAACACATGCACACCTGGTCTTGCCTCCTGCCTCTGCACACTGTTTGACTCACTGTAGTAGAGTTCATGTGAAAGAGAAATTACAATCGTGTTCAAATAACAGGATTAAAGTCCTAGCACGACTCACCTGCTTGATAGTCTCTAATGTTGTCTATGTTTGGAGGTGCTATTTCTACAGGCTTGGGCTTGGGTTTAGAAGTAGGTTTGACTTGGCCTGGCTTTGCTAGAGGTGGTTTGGTTTGATCGGGTTTGCTGTGGGGTTTGGAGGTAGGATTGGTTTGCGTGAGACTGGTTGGGGCTGGTGTTGCATCATCCACCCCCTGGTCCTGTGCTGGGTCTGTGGGTGAGGGTCCAGGGTCCTGTGCTGGGTCTGTGGGTGAGGGTCCATGGTGCTGTGCTGGGTCTGTGGGTGAGGGTCCAGGGTCCTGTGCTGGGTCTGTGGGTGAGGGTCCATGGTGCTGTGCTGGGTCTGTGGGTGAGGGTCCAGGGTCCTGTGCTGGGTCTGTGGGTGAGGGTCCAGGCCCATTCCAGATATCTGGATTGTCCCCTCTGACACCGAGCCCAGACTCAGATCCTGGCTCTGGCCCATTGTCAGCCTGGGAACTGGTGGCATTGCGATCCTCTGTGTCTGAAAGAGAGGAGTCAGGGGTTGTTGTGGAGGGGGTCCTTGCTGTTGAAGAACCAGAGGTTGGTTCTGGGTTCCCTGGGGATGGTGAGGAGCCATCAGTGGGTTCAGTGGATACCAGACCTGTTGTGGGTTTAGAGGCTACAGTGGCGGCTGGCTCTGGCCCATTGTCAGCCTGGGAACTGGTCGCATCGCCATCCTGGGAGTCTGAAGGAGAGGAGTCAGGGGTTGTTGTGGAGGGGGTCTGAGGTGCTGAGGAGCCAGAGGTTGGTTCTGGGTTCCCTGGGGTTGATGAGGAGCCATCAGTGGGTCCAGTTGATACCAGACCTGTTGTTGTAGGTTTAGAGGCTACAGTGGAGGCTGTGGTTGTGGCCAGGCTTGGATTTATAGTTGTAGTTGATGACTGGTTCAAGTCTGCATTTGGTGAGTCTTCATTTTCTGCCTCAGAAGGCAGGTCTTCAGGCTGAAGAGTACTAGTGGATGTACTTTGGTCTACAATCTGGCCCTCTGGAAGTAGTTCATCATCAGGTAACACCTCACTGCCTCCAGGCTGTAATTCATCCTGGCCTTCAGGCTGGATTTCTGGGGTGACAGAAGGGGACCCAGGATAAGACTCTGAACTTGGGGTAGGCTGAGTGGAGGCTTGGGAGGATACAGAGGAGGTTGAAGTAAGCTGAGGGGAAGTTGTTCCTGGTTCAGATGTGTGGGTGGGATCAGACTGTTCCTCAGGATTGCTGGCGTCTGCCAATTGAAAAACATGATTAAAAAACAAGATTAATAACAGCTTAACCATTAGGAATCCAAATAACAGGCCTGATGATGAGTAACATATACCGTAATTAAATGCTGTAATTTCCCAGAACAGTGCTATCAGCTTAAAGTTATTGCCAAGTTATTCTTGGCTCTGACATACCTGTACTCTCAGTGGGACCTTCTGCATCGGCTTGGTCCGAGGGCAAGAGATCAGTGTTGGCCTGTGTTGGCCTGTTATCTGAAGGACCCCCAGGGGCCTCATCAGTTGGAGGGAGCTGTGTGAACATTTCCTCTGGTGTCGGCTCCAGCTTAGAGTCATCCTCTGAGTTTGGAAGGGAGGGGTCAGAGGTCGCAGGTTCAGGCAGGTCAGTTGGAGAGGGTTCATAGCCACTAGTGCTCTCTGGGATTGGCTCTGGGTCCTGCAGTCCAGTCTCAGAATACGGATCGTCCAGGTTATCTGCTAGTGTATGTCATACAGTGAGAAATGTGCATTTACTTTATTGGTGAGCAATTAGAGCAAGATTTTATTATGCAATATATTAACCACTTAAGCGCTATACTGTATATTTCATTGTTTGACAAGGAGTGAAAATAGCCAAAATACAAGCTCATAGCCATTGTAGATCTAATATTTTCACCATTTCGTTTTTATTGTGAAAATTGAAAATACTCGCAAAATAGAGATGCAAACATTAATGTGGTTAAACAAACAATCTCTCTCTCACCATTGCCAGTTTCCTCTTGTGGGTCTGGAGTGACCAGCGGCATTTGATAGTCATCTGTTAATAGATATAATTAATAATTATTTATTATAATAAGATATTAAATTGCAAGTATTTTACAAGTGCATCAATTGCGTTTTTTAATAAGTTATGTTTCATTTACATTCCTTCCACATGTATCTATTATTTTCTCTGTTTCAGTGATTGCCAACTTATGCCAAGCACTTGGACATTAACTGGCAGGAGGAAATGTCATAGCAAGTCAGCCTCCTGCAAGATAAATGATGTGGATGGCAGCATGTCTCCACTGTATCCAGTAAACTGTCCCAGACCAAGCTTGTAATTCATAAAACCATAAAAACGTACAGTCATTCATTCTCAGCCTCGTTTGTGCTTCCCTCTCTTGACTTTGTGTCACTGGGCTTGTGCCCACAAACCTCCTCCACATGGTCCAATCATAACAACACATGTTCCCCGTGTTTGTCTTGGCCAGTGAGACCTAAGCTCTTGGCAAGACCTTGTCCTCAAAACATGTCACAGCGACAGAACCACTGTGTGACACAGCCAACTAAAAAACATCTCCCCATATACATCTTTCTAATGTGTACCTTACTGATTTTTTCAGTTCAACACAGTTCAAAAGAAATGTGTTTCATGAGAAGAACATTACTCAGATCCTACTCTTTTGTACTGAAGGAATCCATTTATTTATTTGTTTGTTTATTTAATTTAGCCTTAATTTAACCATGCAGGCAAGCTAATCGAGGAACAGTTCTCATTTACAATAATGACCTAGTATGTTCTTATGGTGGCTACTCACCTGGGTCATCTCCCTCACTAAATGTGGGTGGGGTAACATTTGGATCCTCAGATTGTTCAACCTCAGAGGGTTCTGTGAATTAAAATAGCGAATTAGGGCAACCCTATGATGAAAAGTAATGTCCCCTAAAATGCATCTATATAGCTAATAAAAATCCATGCTAAAATGCTTTTGTTTGATGAAACAATATACCTTTGGGTTTGTTATTATTTACATTATCGCATGAGCTAGTCTCCCCCGGTGGTGTATTACTGTCTGGTCCATTCATTGCTTCTGTGATAAATTACCAAGACAGAAGATATTGTCAGGTACTGTATGACCTGATTCATTTATGCAGATCGCTTCATGTATCACATATTGTACATGGCATGCTGACTATCATGCAAGAGTACTCTCTTTCTCTGGACAAAAGGTACACTGCCAAGTCACAAGAATATGGGCCATAATAATGTAAGTACCATTACCCCAGATTGCCCGGAATCACCTATAGTTAGCATGCATCTAATTCCAAATCGCCATAACTATAAAAGATACAACTATAAAAGATGATCTTTGATTAATAGCTGGGTTCAGCACCAAGCTATTAACAAAGATCATCTTTTTATAACATGCAGGCCATTATTTAACCATGCTTGCGTTTAAGTGTAATGATGGAGTAATTTATGAGATGGTATGTCTTCTCACTATAGATGGATGGATATATATGTGTGTGTGTGTGTGTGTGTGTGTGTGTGTGTGTGTGTGTGTGTGTGTGTGTGTCCCATTGATATAAAATGATGCCATGCTGAAAGATATTATGCAAAGACTTAACATAACATTAACATGCTGAAAGTGTTTGACAGGAGGAGTTACCATCTGTGCCACAGGTGTTCTTGTAGTCTGAGCAGCACTGGTTGTATTTAATACAGTCACTATCACAGGTACACCGCCTGCCTCTCTTGAAGGGCTCTCCACACCGGCCCAAACATGAGTCTCCTGTTTGTCACACACACAGGCACGCACGCACGCACAAAATGGCTTTACTTTGCTTACAGTATATTATTGCTTAAAGGAAAAACATACAATACTGCAGTTAAAACAAGGTTTATTACTATTATGTCATAACAACTAAGGTAACAACAAAGTCCCAAGGAAAGGCCTTACTTGTAGTACACTGGGATTCGTAGTCTTTGCAGCACTCATCATGAACTATGCACTCATAGTCACACTGACAATCACTACCCCTGTTGTATTCACCACCACACCGTCCTCTGCAGCTTGCTGTAATTACAACACATTTTGCACATGGAAATTCATAACACATAAGCACATGAACATAAAGAATGTTCAGGGCTTGTGAAACTTTAACTGTAACTAGAGATAGGCCTAACAATAAAATATGACTCACTGTAACTAACTTACCATATGAAAATAGTGCATTGACAGTTCTTTTCTCTATAGTAAATAATTTGTAACAAAGCAAATAAGAAGTGAGTGTGAGAGGTCTAACCATGGGGCAGTCCCTGAGTGTACTGAGCACAGCAAACTTTGGTAGTAGGCCTATCTATACTATAATTTTGCGAATGTCTGAGTGAGTGTCTGTCTAAAACAGCGTTTCTCCTCAGTGGCTGGAGCAATTGATCTGAAATCGTTTAATGGAAAGTAGCCATTAAACGAAACGGGAATTTCTTACATTGATGCTCCTACATATTATCATGCAAGCACCAGTTAAAGTTACTTTCCATCCCTCATATACTGTATGCACAGTGCACATCCCATAACCCACACACTGCACATCATTTTGGAGCTCATATCTTTGAACGGGTAAGGGCTAGTTTATTTTATATAGTGTGCTTTCTTCAAAATGTGCTCTAGATAAACATTAGGCTACTTATTTGCTTTACTTACTGTCGACATACATTGAGTCAATTTACAATTACAGTAGGCTTATTATGACATTTCATATGATAGACCTATGATCCAGGTTAGAAAGTCGTTATACTCACTCTGGGCAGCAGCAAATGTAAAGGCACAAGCCACAAAAATAGCCATGAAAAGTGCAGGTGCAGACATCTTCAGAGATTGTACCATGATGACCCTATAAAACTGATATATAACAGAAAGAAATTAATATTTAAATGTTCAATTAGAATTAAGTAAACAGATTGCAGAGGCTACATTCAGAGAAACACTGAAATAACGTGTCCTGCTCAGAAGACAGTAGCTCACCCTGCAGTGACAGCCGCTGTCCAAGTCCTGATCTGTTCGATGGCGTTACCTTTTAAAGGACCAGACCAGACTGGCTGAATTCCCGTTAACGCTAATTGGTGGATTGGGAAAAGTGAAATGCGTGACGAGTTCACAGACGTCCCACGCATGTCTGGGTGGGGAATGGGATCACCCTCCAGGACAGACTACATGTTTCCACACAAAATATTTCTTTGGAAGCACATCAACGCATGCATATAGCCTAACAGGTGGGTGACATCACAGTATTGGAATAGCTATAATAAAAAATAAAATAAAAAAAGGTTAGACCTATACGTGACAAATCACTGAAAAGGTTATTTTGTATTTATTTATTTTAAAATAAATGAGCTGATATTGAATGCAGTCTAATCTTCAATTAGCCTATGCTATCAATCGATCAGTTATGTCCACTGTTCACTCTGACTGTGTTCAGTATGCCTTTCAGCTTTCAGTTGACTATTAACACATGGTCAGACAATATAGGCTACATAATATAGTTACACTGCATGCCTTGAAGGAATATAAAGCTAAGGAAAATAAATCTCCAAAGTTGTCCACTAATAGGCTATAGAACCAAACACAATCACTTTTAGGTGGGTTGTTCTCAAGGCAATATGCCCAAGCTGCTAATTGCCATCCATCCCATGGTCATTTTGTTTTCACTGTAGGGTTTGGCCAGTATATTTGTGGCTTGTGGTTGGTGATGGTGGTGGTGATGGTAGACCATGTATCATGCCTGTGGTATTTACTAATCATGTCACGTAGGTTTTACAGGAAAATTGCTCATTAGTGGACTAGTGTTGGGTGATATTTCATTCGAGAAAACAGGATCTGATTGACCTTGGAAATAATACCCAACAGTCTGACAAACAAACAGACAGCACCGGGGAAATAGCTCTATAACAATTCCCATTATTGGAATGGAAGTAATTGTCTGGCGCGAATAGGAAGTAGCATAGACAAGCCCTTATCACGTTGGCTTGAATTGAAACACTTATCCAATGTCTCTAAAACTAACTTATTCGTACGCGCACAGCACACACACACACACACACACACACACACACACACACACACACACACACACACACACACACACACACACACACACACACACACACACACACAGATGGTTCATGGTTGCTGGATTTCAGGATGAAGTCTTCCTTACAGTAACTAAAGTTTTGAAGGCAGTGCAAACACGCCACCATGTGGTAGCTGGCTGGTGCACAAGCCAGAAATACAGTAGGCCACAAATCCAATAGGCCATCTCACTTTACCCCGATAAATCATCATTCCTGTAAAATAAAATCTACTCTTAATAAACTAATTGTTGTTCTATGGTTTTGGAAATTATATGCATTTATAATAACACCCATGTTCTTTTTGTATGCTCACAGGATTTCAGAGAGAGTTAGGCTAAGCCAAACATGCATGTAGATCGACCTATGTATCTTTTTGTGTAACGCATATTGACTTCTTATAAGTCCTACATTTTTCCTTATAGTTGCAAGTGAATCCATTGCTTGATTTGCTTAATATAAGTGATTAAAATAAGAGTTGCATGAGACTTGCCAGTCAGTCGGTGTTTTCTATGTAGGTTATGAGGATCGATGGATATCAGTTTTGCTGCCCTTATAGACCTAATTTAAATAAACGAGCATCTCAAATCTCTCTAAGTTAATATTGTTATAAAACACACAGTTGCTGACAATCTCTTCCATTCCATAACCTAATGTTGTCAAAGGGATCAGCCCCAATTCAAAAACATTAAGAATAGCTTTATAAATAAATAATAATCACAGCAGAAACCCATCTGAGTAATGAAAAGACTGAAAAGATAATGTATTTAGTAATTTAACCCAGACACAAGTCTAAGGTGTGGATAAAGATGGTAGGCCTACTTTAGACATTATTAATCAAGTCACACCATTAGAGCAAAGTGTCAGAAGAAACCCTTGGTCAATAGAAACTGAAAAGGCTGCATAAACAATAACAAACACGTTTTAATTAATTAATGATATAATGAATGAATATTAGTCTACCTTAAATGACATGACATATTTACAGAATTTACACAGATATGTACAGAATTTACACAGATATTTACAAATGAGACCACAATCACATTATGTACAACAACACATCACTATTGCACCTCAGGGGAGATGTCCGGCAGAGCAGCAGTAGCCAGGCTCTTCACAGCAGGCGACTGCAGCTCGGGAATAAGGGCAATGTTCATCAACGTGCTCTGTGAGTATTTGGTCCTCACAGCCTGGAACGTTGTCTTCCCCTCGTTGAAAACAACTACGATATGAGCAATGTTCTGCATGATTGGCTTTAGGTGAGCCTCGTCATATGTTGTGTAGTACTGCTCTGTAGGAGTCCACGGCATGCCATCCAGCAGCAGCTGGGAGAGGCAGAGGGAGGCAGCAGCGATCTCAGAAGGCCGGTAGTGAACCATGTTGTAGTCAAGGAGTGTCAACTCCATCAGATACTTGGCCAGCGTGTGTCTCTCCACAGTATAGCCTGCTGCCTTGGAAGCTCTCCTGAGGAAGTGCAACGGCAGTGGGCGTCCCAGGTCAAAGTCGAGAGACCTCAACATCAGCCGCTCCATCTCTCTAATCTGAGCGGTTGTGTAGGTGTTTTCTGTGATGTTAGCAAAGTCCTGTACCTCTGGGGCAAACCTCTCCTCGTACTTTGATGCCAGCAGCATTGCAGTGACACCGACAAGCTGGAGCTTCTCTCGTGAAACTGGCTGAACTTGCAGAAAACGATCCAAGATAGCAACTGTGAGATACAGCGTTTCCTGCAGCAGTTGGAATAGGGAATGAACCTTGATCAGCCAGTTGATTAGGAGAGCTCGCATGCGTGGCGTTATTTCGTAGCCCTCCATGTACCCGGGTCGCACAGCCTGCTTTACCTCTAGATCCATTAGATATGCATATATGTCTTTCACATATTCAGAACATTGCTGGAGCTTGTCTGCGTCCCCTGCATCAATGTCCTCTACTGTAAGGAGTGTGTCAGAGAAGGCAGCTTGTTCTGGAACCGTGGAGGGAGCGACTTGAGGAGTCTCGGTTGAAAGTGTGGAAGCTCCAGTCCTTCTGGACTCTAGGATGGCTGCTCTCCCCTCCTTCCTCTCCAGCATCAGGAGCTGTGCAGTGTTGTTAGCTGTGCTGACATGCTGCAGAGTGTCTACACAGGTGCTGCGCTTCCTTCTTCTCCTGGGTACTCTGTACTTGTTGGAAATATCTCTGATTCCAAGAGTAGTAGGCCTATATCTCTTGCGACCAGCGACGTTAGCGTTCTCCTGGTTCTGTTTCAAGGTCGAAGACATGGTGTGTTTCACCGCAGAAAAAGACTTGTAAAGAGAATGCGACATTCACAATGTTTCAGTTAGTCAACGTCAACGCTTGCAGTACAAAGTATGACAGTCTGCTCGGTACTGTGTTGTTTGCCGCTAGATGCGTCCGTCTCTGTGAAAGATTCAGGAGCATCTGACGCTTTTAACGGGTCGTTGTGTATTTATACCAGCAGCGTACTGCACGAGACGCCGAATCCCTGCTCGTTGATTGGTCCGCTCACCAGCTGACCAATCCATGGCTAGTGACGTCAGGTAAACAACTTCAAATTTTAACGTTACGCGTTGCTCACAATGCGTCAGTACTTTTACTTTTGGTACTTTAAAAGGATCCCTGACAAGTACGCGGCAAGTACGATGTTTTGCCGTGCCTGTAAGGTGTTTTAATTCAAAATGTAAAACTTGTTTACACGGTTTCATCAACTCTATGGGTTTCATGGCCGCCATTTTAACAGTACCTTTATTTGACCAGCGGCGCAGCTGTCGCCCTTTTGTATACTTCAATGAATCAATAGACGGGTTTCTTGTTTACAAACATTGAGACTAATGCACAGCTAACTGTATCATGTAATCAATTCTTCCTACCAATAATCCCCAAACCTGTTGTTTTGGGGAGCGCTGGTTTCATTGGCTAATTTTGGTACCGACCTTGCGCACGCATATATTTCTTATCAATTGAATGTAACGTGGACCAGAAACCCGTCCATAGGGAAAAGGGCGACGCCGCTGCTCAAATAAAGGTACTGTTAATATGGCGTAAAATATAAATAGAGTAAGTGGGAACGTGTTAGAGCTTCACACACTTGTATGGAACAGAGCCTGAGGTGCACTGTTGACTGGCTGACACAGTAGTAGCCTACACTGTAGTACATCCCTTAAGAGTAAGTAAACAGTTTGTTTTATTTTCTTTGTAGTCTTGCAGATGTGGTAGGTCTATTGTTGCTATTTTAATTCAATGTATTCATTCACATTGATTACATTTTTTAAAACCACATTACACCAGGGTTTATGCTAGCCCTAGACTGGCTGTGGTTGGTGTAATAACACAGCCATTCTAGCCAGGGCTAGGTTAGTGTGGTTAGTAAGTAGGTCTACTGTGTCAGCTGACACACACCTCCTCTGTCCCCCACCCCCTTCCCCGGCCCCCCTGTGAGGTGGATTTTTCGGGACGGAGTGTGGCAACAGTGACCACTTCTTGAGAGGCCAGATAGGAGCCCAGCACTTCATCCAGGCGTTCAGACAGTTCTGTTCTGACCTGGCGAGTTCATTTCTCACCTTTCTCGTCTTCTGTAAACTCTCAGAGTTAAAATCTTGTAAGGGACCATTATATCACTTATTCTTCTCTACACTAATTCCTGTGATCACATACATTAACATTGACTTCTTGTTAATTGGCCTATATTCTCCAGATACAAAACATTGTGGGTAATTACAGTAGTAAAAACAGCTAGACGTGTTGTCATGTTTTGATTGGACCCTAGTAGGCAGGGATATCTTCCTATTCACTTTGAAAAACATTCTCTATAGCCCCTCAAGACTAACTAAACTCCAGGCCATGACATAATACAAACATTATTTGTGGATACAAATTCATCATTAAGACAAACAGTAGTTTTAAACTTTTATTTGAAATAAAGTGTGCTGCTTCCTAAAATATATGCTACCTGGACCAAAAAGTAATTGATCATTATTGATACAAATTTGTTTTGGATTTGAATGAATTAAGAGCAACCTAATTTCTTGATGACAAATTCACCATTTAAACAGTAAGCTATATAACTGTAACTGTCTGGTGAATCTAGTAGAGATTGTTTCAGTTTGCTGTTCTGAAGTATTGACCATAAATGATCAGATTCTCTGTATGAACAGGAATCCACCATGGTAAGACAGTAGCGTCTAGTGTTTAAATCAGTGTACTACAGCTCAGCAGCTTACGAGTTGAGAAGGGGTATCTGCAGAAATGTAATACAGGCCCACATGGAAATGGTTAGAATGTCACCTCTAGCATTATTCACATTTATGCAAAACATTGTCCTACATGCAGAGTGCTGGCACCTAAACCTATATGTTGCTATTGTCTCTTGGGATGCACCTTGGGTCAACTGCTAACTGCTATTGTTTTTAAACATGCTATATAAATAAACTTGCCTTGCCTCCTTGACATGTAAAGCCAAATGATGAGCCATGTAGCTGACAAAGATGAGTAGCAGCTCCTGCGTAACATTGAGAGAATTCTCATAAATGACACACCTGCTATTACTATGTTGTATGAAACATTCTGTACCTATTGAGAAGGTCTTTATTATGTACAGATACTGGAACATGGGACGTATAATGACAAGATGTGTCAGGCCACATTCAATGCAATATCTTTTGCAGATCAATTCAATTGATTCTTCAGTGATCTTAACTTACTACATATATAACTCTGAGTCTAGATCATAGGCCATAGAATGTTTTCATCCATTGAGAGCACCTGCTAAATGAACACATGAAAGCAAATATCCTTTTTACATAAATACTAATGCTAAACACTAAAATAAGGCATCATTATTTGTGTGGAATATAGTAAAACCACAGGCACTGTTGCATCCCTGCAGGAAAATCCTTTCCTTCTGGGAGTTCTCCTTTTACCTGGGTTTCCTCGTGGGGACCATCACACTCTACGTGTTCCTGCGGCAGGTGTGGTTCGAGAGGAGCTTTTCGGCACATCTGTCCTCCAGTGGCCTGGACGTTGCGCTCAGTCAACACAAAAGGAGAGATCTGCACTGTTCAACCTGAACCACCCTCACCACAAAGTTACACAGATAATGGTAGTTGTTCCATAACTTCATAACCTTGTGCACTATGTTGCTACTTGCTTGAGCATATAATGGCACGCAGCACTGCGTCACTATAGCCGACCTGATTGCACTGCAAAGTCGCGCAAACGTCCTTGTAAGATCTTAGATCAGAGACAGTCAGAGCATATCCTGGTCAAATGATTGGTTAACTTTAACCTCTTTGAAATGACCAGAATTATGATCCTTTTGAAGTTGACAGGACTACATAATTTCTTCCATCTGTGTGACTAGTCACTCTTTTGGGACTCTCAAGCTAAAACGTTTGGGAACCACTATACTAAAGGTATGTGTTACTAAGGTGTGTGTAACTGTATACAGTATATGCAGCAATGGCATTGCTACAAAATACATTTTAATTCAGTCATTCTCTTGCCAGGTGAAGACAGCCGCATGGCAGACGAGATGTACAAAAAGGTGTGCATTCTTTGCTGGGTAATGACCGGGCCCAGCAACTTGGAGAAGAAAGCTTATATGTAAAGATACTGGGACATGGGGCTGTGTCAGGGCATCAGGCCACATTCAATAATGCACTCCCCCCCCCCCCTTTTTTTCACAACACCTCACAAGATCAAGATGTAGATCATCTATTGTCACATATAGCATATATAACATATTATTTGACAATTTGGCCAATGCACTCATAAAGTCACAACTATAATGAGAAAAAAACACCGGACAAACCAAAGCCAGATGTAGGAGCGGTTAGCTCCTTACAGGAGCACAGCTGTTAGGTCCATTGATAAAGAGATACTGGCTTGGTTAGACCCTTGCTATGCTTTTTGTTTTGTTCTCATTGTGGGCTCGCCTGAAAGGCGAGAACACTATGTTATCCTCATTATTTATATATAGTGAGTTCCGCCGCATATTTCTGCCGCATATTTCTGCCGCAGACAGTACAAAGGCAGGGCCCTTAGCCAATGAGGCGCAATTGGTGGAAAAAATCTGGGAGTGGTGTTAGCTGGAGTATTGGTTGAGCTTCACATGACAGTTAGCACGCTGAGGCAACAAACCTAGCAGGCGGCGCCCCAGCTGAGAAAGCGCCTTGAACTCCAACAGACATGAGGGGTATGAAACTCCAACCAGGGTGCACAAAATGAACAAAATGCCCAGAGATTGAGTGACGTAGAGTCAGATGCTCTCCACATGGTCTCCCGAGACAATGAGAATGAGATTCTGGATCCAGTGAGTGACAGGATCCAAGGAATGACCTTTCAGCATGAAAGGCCTCTGGAGTTCCCAAAGTCAATGGAAACTGGAATTGTGAGCAACTGTCCCTCCCAGGCAAGCTTGACAAAAACATATTTTTATTTATTTAGCTTTTTTTTTTAAACATAAAACATAAAGGAAGAACAAAAATGTATTTAATTACAATTTCTTTATTTCTTTATTTATTTTTTAAACATTTTTTTTACGAGCGAGCCCACACTGTTTTATAGGAACAGTATCTCTAGTTTGCTGTAATGTCTAAAGAAAAGTATTTAATATTACATATTGCGCTTAAAGTGGAGGCATGAAATAATACCAGCTGATGATAGAGGATTTTAATTTGTCAAAGTGATTATCTTTGCAATAGAATATACAAGCTTACAGTCAGTTAACTGTACAGTTTCCTTCAAATGTAGGCCTATTATAAGAAATTCAGGATTTGCCTATAACTACAATATTTCTGTTTATTGCTGTATATAAACATGAATCATATCAACCTTTAGGGGGAGACAAATGAGAGCATTTGAGCCAGTGTATGAACTCCAGAGGACACTCAGACAGGACAGAAATAGGAACACCAACAGGTGGCAGAGACTGATACATAATTAATTTCCAAGGCTTTGATGTCATTTAATTGTATTTGTGCTTATTTTAATGGTGGACAAAGGGCTCAAAACATCATCTTCAGTTTCATCTGTTTTTACAGATATAATCAAGAAGACTGCCAATCAGTTTGCAAAAAATAAGGTTTCATTTATAATAACACAGGTCTTATAGATTTTCTATTTCTTTAGATTTTCTTTCCACCTGAATGTTATATCCCACCTCAAAACATTAAAATGTTAAAGCTTTGCAGGGCAATGCTGTAAGGCTTCAAACAGTTTCCTGACAAATACACTAATGTCATGTAGCCTAAGCATTTAAGATTCTAAATCTGTCCAAATGTTATAAATTAGGCTTTGGGTTGCAGGGGTCCATGCATGCATGGTTTGGGCACTGAAATTCACCCCTTGCTTCTTCTGTCATGTCAAGTCCAAACAATATTTACTTGCGTGAGCAGAGCACGCAAGTACTGTGTTCGGCTGCGTATGTAGGTATGTACTGTAGGTATGTACTGTAGGTAGGTAGGTAGGTAGGTAGATAGGTAGGTAGGTAGGTAGGTAGGTAGGTAGGTAGGTAGGTAGGTAGGTAGCTGTTGGCACGTAAGGTGGCTGTTGGCGCACAAGTAGGCCATGTATGGCCTACTTGTGCACAAGGCGCAATTTGGCACCTCGACAGTGCAGTTCTAGTTTATTTTAGCCTAGCTATTGGCTAGTCCATAGACTTAACGTTTATCCCATTGCCTGGAAGGACAATTGCTCTGTTATTATTAATTCACAAAAATGACATACGTAGTTGTCATGGACAATTAAAAGAATATTCAGGTAGCCAAAACAGTGCATTTATATAGCACCTTTATCCAAAGAGCTTTACAATGTGCATTACATTCACATCCAAGTGTCCTTGAGCGAGACCCCTAACTGCTCTCGATGAGCAGGTTGGGGATCAAACTGGGAACCTTCTGGTTCCAAGACAGCCTCTACCACCTGAGCAATAATCTCTGCCCTCCTGGCGGGACAACCAAAAGGAACGTTTCCATGAAGGAAACAAATTAATGGTGACCTAAGATGACTTTGCTGCCTGGTCTTTCTAGGTACCAGGTCACTCCAAAGCATACAGGGTGATTCCTGTAGGCTTTGGAGT
Organism: Nannobrachium achirus; assembly: GCF_963921795.1. NCBI lineage: Eukaryota > Metazoa > Chordata > Actinopteri > Myctophiformes > Myctophidae > Nannobrachium > Nannobrachium achirus. The sequence goes on along the minus strand of NC_137810.1, from coordinate 30,011,674 downwards.
GACCTATATTCATGAGGGAATTAACCTTGCTTTCTATCTGTCTTGTTTGTCTATAGACAAGAAGGACTTCATCTGTGAGTTTTTGTTTTTGTTTTTAACTCTGCCAGAAGGGACGAGGATCTTGCAATCGCCTCTGTCTGTCTGTCTGTGTCTATCTGCAGCTAATCTTGCACTAGGCCGATCAGCATCATATTTCATGTGCACTGCCCTAGGCTACTGGCAAACAGTCTAGTTCAGCCTCCCTTTGATTATGCCAGCACAGCCTGGTAGAGCGGGCTGACGGAGGCACTCAGGAAAAAGCTGCAGATCCCAGAATCCCGGAATAAACTGGTTAGGATGGTAATGGGCATGCCAACTACAGGAGCTCAACTGGCTACCAGTAAAGGCCAGGATTTCCCAACTTAGACATTACAATGGTTCATAGAATAGTCAATGATAGGGCCCCCAGTTACTATTTCCCCAGAACCAGAGCATGTCATGTCAATCTACTCACAAATACAGTACATGCTGAATAAAAATGGTACAATACTCATTCGCATTCAGGGCCTCATGAATGGAACTAATGGGGTAAGGATGATGATCGATAATGCCATGTGTCAATTAGGTTTATACCAGACTGAAAATACTAACTAGGCTGTGAAAGTAATTGAAGCTGGACCCTACTTAAAAAAATAAAATAAATAGAGAACAGGATGGGTGGCCTACCCTGGGCTGTGTAAGAGGCAGAATAGATAGCCAGACCTTCACTGATTCCAGTCGCCAGAGGCAGCAAAGCAGTTATTATACAGAGTAAGAGAAGTACCATAAGATAAAGATACAGAATGAGCAGCGATACAAAATAAAACAAGGGCTCATGGGAAGAAAAGTATAGGGAAGACAGTAGGTCTATACAGTATACACCCAACCTACTGTACAATAACCTGCACTATGCAGGATTTAAAAAAAACACATTCCCATTGACATTACAGCGTATAGGAAAAACATAAGCAAACAGTACACCAACAGTATACATACCTGTAGGCAACATTAGCCTGCACTAATGTGGCATTACAGGGACTGAGGCATGTGTGCGTGTGTGTGTGTGTGTGTGTGTGTGTGTGTGTGTGTGTGTGTGTGTGTGTGTGTGTGTGTGTGTGTGTGTGTGTGTGTTTTCACACAACCTAAATATATTGTCATCACATGCCCCACAACACACGCACAGGAGGGAGGTTGTGCATGCTTGTTTTAAGATTTATTTTCAGCAATTTCTGCTTTATTTAGATAGGCGAGTGTAGAGAGACAAGACAATGAGGACAGAAAGAGGGTAGACACTCACAGTGCACTCATCTGTGAGTTTTGTGACCTTATCCACCAACAGCCATCTCCAATTCCATGTGAGTGCAGACACACCGGAACCCTTTGCAATTTGGTTACATTTTTTATTATTGTTCATATAATTATATTCACTATAAACTGGTGCAGTATTCAGACAATCAAGCCTAAACTAATCTTTCATCTTCATTTATAAAGAGGCGTTTTTTCAAAATTAGTTTTTATTTCAGTTTTGTCAACTTATACAATTAGTGACCAGTGACATCTCCACAGGCATCACAAGGTCCCTCATTGGCTGTTAATGATGAAGTTGCCAGAATTCTGGCCCCTGATTGGGCTATGGGCTTACACACCCACAGCTACCTACCTACCTATCTACCAACCTATACCTACATACGTAGCCGAACGCAGTACTTGCGTGCTCTGCTGGTGCAAGTAAATAGAAAGAATAAATCTGTCTACTGACTGATATTGGCAATGAACCTATATTTTACAACACATAAGTATAACTGAGATAAGAGCGGTACAAAATACTAATCAAAAGAATAACAAAGAAAGACAAATGAAATGAGAGTCATTGAAGGACATACTGTATAATGTACGCAGAAGGCAAGGGAAAGAAAACAGTATACTGTAGGAGGGCAACGGGAGGCCTGGGAAAGATTGATGTATGTATGTATAGGGTTTTTGATTGGTCTTTACTGTATTAGTGAGGGCATATTAACAGGACTTCATCTTTTGATAAACATAACTGAAGTCTAATTTGTTCCACTTGATACATTTCTGAAGATGCCATTTTAAAAGCAAGTTTATCATCTATATAGAGTTGAAAACACCTCTTTTTTAAGTCTATTCTGCTTTTTATCAGGTGTAGGGTGTGCGGCTTTAGGCAACATGCTTTAGTTCCTTCTGGAACTTGGAAGTTCCTCCTAGCCTGGTTCCAGCCCATAGACCCCGCCCACTCTCAGAGTGGACTGTTTCAGTCTGAAATCAAGCTAAGTTCCTCCCTCATTGTGTCAAACAAGTGATGAGTTGGGAGTGGGACAGGTTTGTCCATGCAGCACCTGACTGTCTGGCTTTACAGCATCTTGACGAGAAGGATGTGATGATTTATGATCCTCTGCCTACTGTATATGCAATGTATGCAGCTTGAACAGTGCTGAGCTGGCAGAAGCGGACTTCACACCATGGCCACTCGCTCACTGGCTCATTTGAGTGTGCATCATGGATCTCAAGTCTGCGTCTGACGGCGCGCCTGCATAGTTTTGTGTTTAGTACTTCCAGATTTGCAATCTGTTTTCAAATAGCCTAAGTACAGTATAAGTGCCCACATGTACCTGGTGCAAAGATGGTTTTGGTGGCCAGTTGTCCAGGTGCCCAGTCTGCCCGCTTCTCCAAGAGTCCACATGTGCCTAGTGCCTAGTTGTCCAGGTGCCCACCTCTCCAAGTGCCCACATGTCCCTAATACCCAGGTGTCTGTCTGTCTGTCCGTCCGTCCGTCCGTCCGTCCGTCCGTCCGTCCGTCCGTCCATCCATCCATCCATCCATCCATCCATCCCTTGCTCTCCCATCTCTCTCTTTCTCTCTCTGATTGTGTGGGGACCCAGGCAACCTAGGCCCGGCCCTGCACCGCCTACAGTACAGGCCAATATTTGGGGAATGCTTTTAAACATTTTGTGATTATGATAAGTAGTGACACATCTCTACATTATTGATTTTAGTATTGTGTTTTTTTAAACAATTGAACAACTGCTGTACGTGGAGTTATAGACGGACAAAGCAACAAACAGACAAAGCCGCATGGCTGGTACGCATTCTGATTATTATTGGGGAAATTCCGTTTCAGCTCCACCCAGCTAATGGCTGCTCAAATGGTTATGATGGTTTGGTTTAGCTCAGCGGGAGCTGTTAAGGGTTAAGTGTCTTTCTCAGGGACACTTCAACATATAGACCAGGGCCTGGAGGCCAACCAGTGACCTTCTGATTATCAGACCGTCTCTCTACCCACTCATCTATGGCTGCCCACAAATGCACACAATTGTGTCAAGGCAGAATGACCCTGAGACATAAAACAACACAACCAGACTGCATGTGTTTTGTTGCTACAGTACAGCTGTTGTCACTGCATGCAACAGCCTACATTCATGCAAAGGTTTCTGTATTGATAGTAAACAAGAGTAGCCTAATCTACTTTGGGATTCAAAGGTCTGACTGCGTAATGCATAGCCTACAGGGGACTCCCTCTTCCTTTGGTGTGGCGCCCCAGGTACATTTTATTTGTAAAGCACTTTTCACAGAGACAACTCACAAAGTGCAGGTGGTGCATAAAGGCCATTCACACTGAGCACTAGAAATGGGACTAGAAAAAATATAGTTTTAATAAACTTTCTAAATCAAGAGGTTGGCACCCCAAATGTATAAAATCTGCATTTATTATTATAGTTATTATTATTGTTTTACCATATCTAGGACAGCCTTTAATTTAAAAATAAATGTACAGCCTGTCCCTGTCCTGGACAGGCTGTACAAATATTTTTAAATTCTTAAACTTTGCCTGAATGAATAATTGTGAACAGTCTTTGGTCCTTGTTCATCCTTTGTTATGACCTTGAGCGCCACACACATGAAAAAGTGTTGTTTCTTTAGACCTATTATGCTACAGTACGCTACAATTTTTTCATATTTTTTTTGTGGGCGTCATCTTTGAATCATCATCCAATAGGCTCATGTTATATCCCAGTTGGCCCGCCTCTATATGGTTGCTATGCCTACAACACATTTCTTCCTGACTGAAGAGCATATCGGCCAATTGGGTTACAGTGGGGCGGTGGTTTGCGCGCACACTGAAAAGTGCCTGGTGAAATTCTACTATGATCAAATCTCCCCGGCTGCATGCATGCTTCGGTCGGACTCAAGGCAGTTGAATGGGCTCAGGATGGAAAATGTACTCTAAAGGTTTTCTAGGAAACACATAGCAGGTAATTACCCGTTATCCGAGTTCCGTGTGGTAGAATAGATACGATTCTGAAACTACGAGGTAATGAAATTAATATACGACCGACTTGATCGTGGTTGACAGTGTCAATGTTGAATGAATCGAAGCTTGCAGCAGTTGTAGACACTGGGGCAGGCGTTTGTGTGGCTACTACTAGTGATGATGAATATATTAATGTATGACTGAATTAATGTGGAAATCAACTACGGAATGAATGAATGTCTGGAAATCAATTTACTAGCCCGTAATCAGGCTCAACTAACAATAACGAGGCTTAATTTTTACTGCATCCTACATCTATCAAACCCAGAAATGAGAATTGTTCAATAATTAATGATGTGTCAATGTGGATTGCTCGTGTTTGCGTTCACGGTTTTTTCATTAGTAGGAACTTCTCCCAGGACAGAATAGGAATTTTGTCATCAGCTCATCATTTGACACACAGACTGACCCCTATTCAGCAGTTCTTCTTCCTTTCAGATGGTAATATGTGAGTGACCTTTGGGTCCGAAGTAGGTTACAGCTTTCTATGGTTTGACCACAATCTCATCACCAGTGAAGTGAAGTACATCTCCAATGTCTTGTTATATTGCAGCATCTCTTTGCTACAGTATCTCAGTGATGAGACTTCATTAGGTTTCTATGGTTAGTTGTTGTATATATCAATGAGGAGCACAGTTTTCCTATATAAGTCCCTGGTAGAAAGATTCTCCTTTTTAAAATAAGATAGTTATGTGGTTGGCTTAAAGTTCAAATGGGAGTAGAGTAGGCTCCACCTCAGACCTTCTCAAAAGTAATCAAAATATGTCTGGTCATGATAGCCTATTGCATGCTTTCTAGAATGTGTTGTTAGGCTATTGTGAAATGTTATGATAGCAGTTAATGATAGCAGATAGATTGATTGATTGAAGACTTTATTAGAAGTTTGCATAGGAAAAGGTACAGTTTCATGACGGTACAGTTCACTGGTACAAGGTCTACTAAAAGGAGATCCATGAAAAGACTAAGCTTATTTCCACTGGAAACCATTTAAGTATCTCATATAACATTGAATGACAGACAAATAGAACACAGTACTATGCAGTAGATATGTAAAGAAAAAGAAAAAAGAAAACAGTAAGTCTAAACAAACAGTATATACAAAGAAGGGGCAGGGGAGGGTAGGGTTGGGCTAGGTTCATTTTTTACCAGTTGCGAACGGCTGCTGCCTGTAAGTGGTTTTTTAGGGCAATTTTAAAGGATGCTAGTGATCCACACTCCTTTATGGCCTTCGGTAAGGCTTTCCACATTTTGGTGGTATAGCAGAAAAACGAGTTTGACCCTTTGTTGGTTTTGACTCTGGGTTGGAAGTGATCTGTGGCGCTGCCTCTGGTGTTGTAGTTATGGACATCCTTAATGTTTATAAAGTATTTTGACAGGTACTTGGGTATCATAGTGGTGTTCTATTTGTCTGTCATTCAATGTTATATGAGATACTTCAATGGTTTCCAGTGGAAATAAGCTTAGTCTTTTCATGGATCTCCTTTTAGTAGACCTTGTACCAGTGAACTGTACCGTCATGAAACTGTACCTTTTCCTATGCAAACTTCTAATAAAGTCTTCAATCAATCAATCAGTACACCAGGCCCATTGCAAGTTGCTGTACTCTGTCATCTACTCTGAGCCACCCCACTCTTAACTGGTGAGTAGCGGTGAGGTGAGTCTGATAGGGAAGGGTAAGCAGGACCCTAATTAGTTTATTTTGGGCTGTTTGGAGTTTAGTTTTAAGGGCTTGTGGGGCGTCACGATACCATACGTGAACTCCGTAGTCAAATAGGGGCTGGATTATTGCACCAGCTATGGTCTTCAGTGTGTTGAAATTGACCATTGGGGCGATCCTCTGTAGGAAGCGAGTTCGTTGGTTGATTTTATTTATTACTTTAGAAGTCATCTTTTCGCTGGAAAGATTAGCTTCAAGGATACATCCTAAGTAAGAGATTTCGTTTTTTCGTGTTATGACCTTGTCACCCACTTTGATTGTGAAGTTATCGACTTTATTGAGGTTATGATTTGTTCCAAAGAGGATGGACTCAGTTTTTCCCAAGTGAATTGATAATTTATTATCGTTAAGCCATGTGCAGATCTTACTTAGTTCAGAGTTAAGTGTCAACCTGCAAGTGGTCCTTGCCCGACACTAGGAGAGCCGAGTCATCCGCGAACAGGAACAGATTGCAGTCGCAAGCAGATGCCATGTCGTTCACGTGTATTAGGAACAACAGAGGCCCCAGTATGCTACCTTGAGGAACACCACAGCTTACTGGGAGGGGGGGGGACAGGGTACCGTTAATCTCCACCACCTGTTCCCTCCCCACCAGGTAAGATTGCATCCAACTCACTGCTGCGCTGTCAAGACCGATGGCTTTTAGTTTCTCAATCAGAATAGAATGATTTACGGTGTCAAATGCCTTCTGGAGGTCCATCATGACCATGCCGCTATATTTGCCGTCATCCGCTTCGCGTTTGATTTGGTCAGTCAAATAGAGAAGGCATGTGTCAGTGGATGTAGTAGATGCAAGTACTACTACTTTGAGGCAACCACATTAATTACGTTGTATAAATACTGTATGGAAATGGCTTTTTATTTATTTTTTCTGGACTTCACCTTTGAGTGACTGAATCCAGTACTACATTCCCTTTCTTCGGAGCACCAGTAGATTCTTGCTTTGTCTCACTGTGAAGCCAGATTGTGGGGTTTAGGGAGCTCAGCCCTGCTGTATCTTTTGATATACAAGAATTAATGGTTGCCTGACTTCAGCATGGAGCAGCTAAGCCTCGGCTCTGCAGAGGATTGAGAAACTGAGTCAGGGTGAGTGGGATGGGAGTGAGAAGAAATGGAGGATAGGGAGGAGGTTTCGCTATCACTTGATGAAGAAATGTGTACCACTCTTCACCACCCTTGTGAGGAATGAGTTTCTTGGCCTCTTACTTCAAGCTCAAAGGCATGAGCTTTGACAAAACACCTTTGGTACTGGCCAGCATGAAAATGATTGTTCACTTATTGATTGAAGGCTGTTCTCTGTATATGTTTGGTATTCTCATTATTGGTTTGTGTTGACAGATTATTACAACTAGTTAATCCCCCCCCCCCCCCCCCCCCCCCCTCCGTACATCTGTGCTTTTTCAGCAATTATTATGTTATAGTTGAATATGATTTAACTTTTCTTTCTTTCATGAATGACACTGCTGTTTTAGTCCTTGCACTCCATATGGGTAGTCTTGTTCGTTTAATTATCTTCTGCTGAAAAGGGTGGGGATGGAGATTATGTTTTGCCTGCGTGTTTTGTGTGTTGATAATCTCGCAAACCACTGGAACAATCCACATCAAACCTTTTGTGTACTCTGCCAGTAGGCTGATCTGCCTCATGGTGAAGCTATACCAGCCCACTTTACTTTTTGGCCTATATCTCTTAAATCATAGGTTCTACAATTGCAGTTGGATCACAATTCAGCATATATGTATAGGCAATTTCTTCCCATTTCCATCTAATTAAATTTTTCGCTATCTTGCATTTTCTTCAAAAAAGTATTTTTATTTTCTAGTTCTACTGCTCCTCCAGATTTTGTCCAAAACTCACACAAATCACTATGATTTTTATTTTCTCCAACAAGATTGATACATGTATATAATCTCGGAGTGTAAAACAGCCTTTTGTTTTGATATTCCATAGTGTTCACTGTTATCTGTAATTGCCTTCCAAAATTAGAGGGAGCCTACACAATCCTGAGTGCTTTTTTCTTTTATTACATTTTTATTTCACAATTTTTGTAACCCATTTTTTCACCCGGTGTCAATTATCGAATATAATCCTGGGCTCTACACTACCTCTCCCAACCTGCGGAGAGCAACAGACTGACCTCATGCTTCCTTCTATGCATGAGGAACGTTATTCCAACCAGTTCCTTTCCCCTCCATCAATCCTGAGTGTTATAACTGCGTAAATCACTCTCAACATTTCTTTTGAATAGCCAACAACGTATGTGGTACGGCGTAAGTGTTTAACATGATTGTCATGCTTTATCAACACATTTTACTGAGGACCCCCTGGACCCAAGTGTGGTCCCCGGACTCCACTTTGAGAACCACTGAACTAGCCTAAACTAGGTTTTTACACCAGGGTGGTGTTCCTCTTTTAACAGTATGGTGCCCTTTCTCTGGTCCCGGTTGGGGCTCAGTGAGAGAGAGCAGGCTAGCTGAGCTGTTAGTGAGATTAAGCATTTGAACAAAGATTTGGTCCCTTTGTAGGCATGTTGAGCTGGCGTCTTGCTAAAATTGCAGGACTCTAATTACATTGCTGCATAGTAGAAGAGAGAATTGTGTTCAATGGTTTCTGAGGAGATGCCTGTAAGTTTAATCACTTACTGCTGTGCTGAGTGACACCAGGAATATCTCTGACAGCTATCCCATTATAGTCAATTTGCAAGGCTTGAGCATATTTAGTTGCAGAAAGCAAGCGAAGTGCACGGTTATGATTCATTTGGGTTCAGATAAAGTAGTTTATCATACATTTTGTTTAGGTTTTCAGAGAAAGCATTTAAGGGTTGTTGTCCCCCTGCGAATTACTATCTACTGCTAAAACGCTGTCCCAGAAATTGGCTGCTTGCTTGCAGTGCCTCTCAAAGACATCACACACACACACACACACACACACACACACACACACACACACACACACACACACACACACACACACACACACACACACACACACACACCTCTGATGCAATTAGAGCTCTTTCTACTCCTCCAGTATCCATCGATGGCATCTGTCTCAACTCCCTGAAAGACTGTAATGTGGAGAGAGTGAAAGAAAGAGGGGATGAGGAGAGCAGAAAAGGAAGAGCAAAATGCGCTTCCTACTTTGCATTTAGATTTGAATTCTCTTAGCTGTTGAGTTCAGGCCTCATCAGATGAAACCCGCAGAGCAGCCCGGCTTCGGCCATGTTTAAAAGAGCAATATGTCAAGGAAGGCACTAATACATTCCCCTGTGTGTGTTTGAAGTCATATGCAAAACTGACACACCTCTCCCAAGTAGGGTCATGGTGAGCACAATCTCTCAGCTTAATCTGAGTGCAGATCCTCTTACTATCCTCATTATGCCCCCTGCAGCTCTCCTACAGTCTATGGGAGGGTGCTGATGACGAATATGAATTATGAATGTGCACCCCCTGTAATATAGGCTGCTAGCCCTCTCTCTCTCCTTTGCCAAACAGGGCAGAGCCGAGAGGCAGAGAACACGAGGCGGCAGAAATGTCGGTTAACCTATTTAAGTCGAAACCTAAACATTAACATTAGATGCTAATCTTTGAAATTCTCATCAATTATTTTACACACATCAATAGATTACTGTGTAATAACTCAGAGGTATTCAATATGTTGATCATGTGTGGTGTCCTGAAAAGAGGTCTTGTCCATTATGTCCAACTCTTGTCTTGTATTATCCATGACCCTTGCCCAGGGCGGTGAGTGAGGCTTGGTCAGGATCCCTGCTTACAGCAGATGGAAGGATCCTGGCTAGTTTCACACCGGCATTTTACCCCGGGGCAGCCTGGAGGAGCTAGCCTGCCTTCTTGGCCTGATCCTCTGTCTATTTCTGGGTTATTGGTTCACTTCATGCAGGGGCCATTAAGCATAAGTGATAGGGAGAGGTGGATGATAAAGGATTACTCAAGCGTGGTGAAACAGATCCCCGACACCCGGATGGCATATAGCGGTTAGTTTGGTAGGTTGTTGGTTACTTTAGCGGCAGTTTATCAGGTAAAGCAGTTTGTTTTTGCATGTGTGGTCAGGTTATTAAAAGCCAAGGCTGTAAAAAAGAAGCACACAGAAACTTCAATGGGAGAGAAAACAGGTGGGAGAGAGGTTCACATCTTGGAGAGTCCTCTGCTACCTCTCTAGTCTTTCAGTAGACTGTTTGCTAAATTCAAAGTGTGGCCATGTAAATGGGTTTGCATTTGCAATCAATTGTAAATGGTGCATTTTTATCCAAAGCGCTTTACATAGATTGTGCATTACATTGACCCATTCACATTTCACACACACATTCATACACCGGCGGGGGAAACCATGCAAGGCTAGAGCAATTAGGGGTTCAGAGTCTTGCTCAAGGTCACTTCAACACTAACTTTGGGGGGAGCCCGGGATCGAACTCGGTTCCCATCTGGCCACTTTACCGGCCACTCTACCCCTGAGCCACTGCTGCCCCTTTTTGTGGTGTGGCAATCAAATGTCTATATTACAACAGATGTCTCAAATAGATTGTGAATGTGAATTGAGTCCTCCGTTATAAGTTAGCTTTGCTCTATGCAAATATGTTCCCAAGCATTTCTATGCTGTTTGTCTTCTTACCCATTTTATAATGCTAATCTTTTGTCTGTTTATGAACATTAACATGCATTGTGGAAGCCAGTGCTGACATTTGTACCACCCATGCTCATGCTGTCATGCTGTGTGTTTTTCTCGGCTGTCTCTCACAGCTGCCAATGCCAGGGCTGGGGAGTGATGCCCGCCTGGCACATTGTCATAGACATTACTGGACTGGACTGCATGCTGCCTGCACCCACAAAAGCACATTCAGGCCAAGACAATGGGGAGCTGAGAGAGCTGGGCTTGTTTATTTATCTTTCCCTCTCTCACTGTCTCCTGCCTAGCTATGCTGATTTCTCGGTTTTGTTCGGAATATTCGCTGGCTAATTTACCATATTCATACACTCTGGTAGTTTGAGCAAAATGGCCACAGTATGAATATAGTCTGACGAATGGTGTCTGTCATCAAAGCTGCTGTTTGTCATAAAACGTAGGGTGTTATTCATTCATGACATCAGGATGGACATTATTGGCTCCAGGTTGTTACTTCTGGCCTGTGTTTTTGTTAAAGCACAAAGCTTGGTTGTCCTTGTTGGGTCACAAGCTCTGGGGCTTGCTTTGTGTGATTGCTTGGTGGCTGGTCGTCGTGGTGAAGCGGATAGAAAGCTTTCCTTGCATATAAAAAAGAATGGCTCTCATTGTAACGTCCGTGTAAGGTGTGATGCCAATGGACAATGTTAAAGAGATGTTTCATGCAGTTGGGTGTTTTCTTCCAGCACTCATCTTGACACTGCTGTTAAAACGATGGCTGCTCCTCCTGGATCTCATGTGTTCATGTGGTCTATATTTTGCTGGTGCAGGGGAAATGAGCATTGACACAACATTCTCACTGTCCTTGCCTTGCCAAATCAGGTTTAGTAGTGAAGGACGTACAGGAGTTGTTATGCAGTGCAGTAGATTTGCGAGGCTCTGGCTGTTCTCCAGCCATCTTGTCAAAATTAGGTTGCAGAATTTGCAGCTCAGAGTCAGACTGATGCTATTCAAGTTCAGTCTGAAGAAAGGAACAAGTCAACAGTTCCTTCCTTTTTACAGGTTTCTGTCCTTTCCCAGAGAGAGTGGATACAAAGGTTATCTTCCAATCGGTTGGCCTCTGAAATCTTTATTTGAAGTAATGTTTGGTTTAATCATTGTGGTTGCACCAGGCTGCCGCCAGTGCCATTTCATTGTGCACTGCCCTGTATTCTTGTCTTGCTCATCTTCCCTGGTTGTTCACCTGTTTTGGAGTTGGAGTTTTTCAGCACCTCTTTTCTAGCAGAACTGTTGGATGGATGTTTAATTTTTCCCTACCCTTCCTCATGGTAAGCCCATTTAGCCCTCTCTCTCTTGCTTTCTGCCATGCCTCCTGTGCCAGTGACAGATGGGGCTGTTAGCAGCCTGGCAAAGTGTCTGCTCCTGTATATTCCACTCTGGGTTGTGTACTTGAAACCCACCTCCTCTTCATTGTGTTTTCCAAGACAGAGAAAACCATTCTCTCAGGCTGTCAGTGACGGAAGCATGAGAATCTGGAATCACTGCCTTTCTGCCTCTTTCTCTCTCTCTCTGTCTCTCTCTCTTTGTCTCTCTCATCCCTCACTGAGGAGAGGGAGGGTGGGTGGGTGAGATGAGCAGGTGGAGGTGGCAATGAAGAGGAGGAGGGAATTTCCGCTGAGCTACCCTCTCTTCCTCTCTCCCCCTTGGGCAGAAGCATCTGTCAGTAGAGTTTACCTCCCCCCCTCAATATGGGCAGAGAAGTTGCACCATTTATTTCCCACCAGATAAAAAAAGGCCTTGCTCGACAGTTTCTGTGTTCGTGATTAAGAAAGACTGTCTTCTTGTCGCCCCCTCCCCCCTCCACGTTATTCTAAAGTCCTAATTTTCATGGCAGCTGTCTGCATGTTGTCACTGGCAGCATTGGGGTTAAACTAAGGGGCTGATAATATGGAATAGTTGTAGCAGGAGACAGAAGTCGTTTTCTTTTTTCTTTTTTAGATTACATTTTGGTGAATTGTATGCTTTATTTCACGTAGGTTAGTGAAGAGAGACAGGAAACCGAGTGCACAGGGATGCGTCAGGTGACAGGTCGGATTTGAACCTGGGTGCTGCAGGGTCATTGCGCTCACAAGCAGCATAATGGTCTGTGCAGTGTGACTGTGTGCACGAACTGTGGTTGAGCCACAAGGCACATATGGGAATGTATCTTCACTGATAATGGCTGCTGAGCCGGGCCTCTCTTGACTGACTCTCTCACTGCCTGTTTGGGCCTGATATGATCACCTCTCTCCCCTATTGCAGTAAACCTTCAGGGTTCAGAGTGACGCCACTGGCCTGTCCGCTTGTCTGTATTTGTCTCCCTGCATATTATGCGTCTCTGTGACTCGCTCTCTGCCACAAATCTAATTTATACTCAGTTTCTGTTTTTGTTTTGTCCCACAAAGTATAAATTAGTTACAAATGATTGTCTGTCATGAGGGTGCTTTTCATATGAGTTTAAACTGACTTTAACCTCATAACTGTAGTATGTGACTGTCTGTCTCTACCTGGGTGGATGTCTGTCCTGGCTGTGTGTCCCACTCCATCATCAACAGAACAAGGAGGCATCGAGCAGTCATGTAGTGTACACGGAAGTAAATGGTACCAGAGATGAATTCGTTTTATGGAGCCCAGCGGGTTATTCTTTTTCCCCCTCCCTTGTTTAAACCTTAAAATAACTCTTGTACTGTACCAGCGTGGGATTTAATTGTATTGTTTACCGCTGCTAGAGGTTTCATGTGTAGCCCACCCACCCAGTGCTTTCTGGGTAAAGTCTCATTTATACTTTGTTTTGCACGACTGTGTCGTATAGCCGATCTACAAGATAACAGCGGGTCTCATCGCAACATGTTGTGAGCAAGTAGATCTGCTATTTTTAAGCATGTGACACCGTTGTACGACTGCGTGTAAAATTAAGCATAAGTCCAGTGCCTGCTGATGCTAATGGAGTGAAGTGAAGCCATCTGATGCATACCCTCAGTGACAAAATGCATGCGGAGCGTAACCATAATTTGCTCCGGTAATTAATTTGTGAATGGAAACCGACGATGATTTACGATGTGTCTGTCCCCACTTCATTTGAGCTTTGTTTGGCTGACAGCAGCGCTCATCTCAGCTGAACGTCTAGTTGAAACCACATGTAAAATGCTGGATGTCAGCTAGTTCTTGCTACTACATCCCAGCAAGTGACTTCCACGCCTTATGCCGTGCCTGTTTCCATCCCTCTGTCTCCGTTTCTGTCCCTCCCTGTATATAAAAAAAATATATAGGCTATAAAAGGAGCACAGTAAAGTCCCACATTTCAGTGAGGCACATCAAGTCTACCCAGCTAGAAAAAGTATGTCAAATCCAATATTTCTCTCTTTTCTCAAACTCCATCCCTGTCTGTCTCTATTTTTAGGTGCTCATTGGCCTGCCCTTCTCCCTTCCCCCTCTCTCCCTCTCTTTTTAAGTTAAATTTGTTTCTGCTAAAAACCAGCTGGTAGATTAGTGGGGAACTGGGGATCATTGTCCCTTTGTCCTTGTCCCTACATGGGTACTTTATCATGGCAGAATGTGTTCAGGGACTGTTGTCTTGGCACCGGCAGCAAATGATGCTGGTGTGACCTTTCCAATGAGTCTTCGTTTAACTCTGGGAGTGTAAAAAAGGGACCCAACTATACCCATGTGAGGGAACACTGATGGATTTTACAGTGTGAAATTGAGCTTTAAATAAAAGAAAAGGGCATCTGTCCACCTGCGCTATACTGTAGGCAACTTTTTGTTTTGCTGTTAAACAATTACATTTAAATTTTATTCATTTTTCAAGTATTTCATAAATAAACTGAAAGAATCTAATAATTTCCAAAAAATAAATAAACAAAAAGTTTAAAAAGTTTGGGTCCTAGGCAAATGTCTAATTTCTCTTTTGGGTCTTGAGCTAAAACACTTTGGAACCACTGGTGTAGCCTATTTCACCTGTTACCTCTCCTCCCTGATCGTTTCCTTTCCCCCTAGACCTGCAAGCAGAGAGGGTAGTACTTTGTCTGTCCTTCTGTCTGTCTGTTTCCGTCTCTCCTTCGCCTCGCTTTCTTTCTGTTGTCCGAGTAGCTCACTCTGCCAAACAGAACACTGTCCACGGGGGGCCTTTAGTCCCAGCGCTGAGCTAATTAACAAGGTGAGAGGCTGGTGGCGTGAGTGTGGGTGTGTGTCATTGTGGTGTTGTATGTGTGTTTGTGTGTACCATGTGTGTTTCCTGGCTGCCTAATGCCAGGTCGCCTGGCCCGAGCTCAGTCTGTGGCTCTGTGCCAGGACAGGGAAAGGGCTGTTGTCAGCACACACACACACACACACACACACACACACACACACACACACACACACACACACACACACACACACACACACACACACACACACACACACACACACACACACACACACACACACACGGTCAGCAGAATAATGGATAGCAGGAACCCTCAATGAGAGCTGCCCTGGGGAAGGTGTGTGTATATTGCCATATATCTTGGACCAAATGCCTCTATATGGATACTGTAACGATGTTAAAATGTTAAAAAATTGTGAAAATAGCAGATCTGCAACTCTAGCGTGTTGTGAGCTGGTAGATCAGCTATTATGGTATGAGTATAACATAGCCAATAGAAAAGGAAACTAGGAAAAAGTACTTATGCCATATCACAGCAGACAATATTACGATATCCAAAATCCTACCTAGATGATATCTAGTCTCTTATCACTCATGATATCGGTATACTGT
This sequence comes from Nannobrachium achirus, assembly GCF_963921795.1. Taxonomy (NCBI): domain Eukaryota; kingdom Metazoa; phylum Chordata; class Actinopteri; order Myctophiformes; family Myctophidae; genus Nannobrachium; species Nannobrachium achirus. The sequence goes on along the minus strand of NC_137810.1, from coordinate 29,996,196 downwards.
AAATTGTGAATAGCTGTCTGTGGGAGCAGAGGATCGGGTACATTCTCAACTACTACTTCAATATTTTCCCTCTCCTTCAACCAAATACAAGCTGTAAAGGTTTTGGTACAACCCTTGCATAGACCAATCACTGACTAAAACATGAAAGGTCAATGTTGCATTTATCTGTCCATCACACTGTTTTGTTCTGAAGAGTTAAACTCTCATGTGCTTTTCATAAATATTATTAGTGGAAGTGTTGATACAGTATCGTTATCTATAGTTGTAAGGCTGAGATAAATCAGTGGAATGTCATAACAATTAGGCTATAATAGTTGTGTGAGAGTGTTAGCTTGTCATCGACATCAGTGTCAAAAGTGGCTTTCAGCTGCTTCCTGTGATCTTTAAGCTGAGTGCTGTCCTGTCGTACTGTGTCAGATCGAGGCACATTGCACACATTTATGATACTGAAAGTGAAAGCAAAGTCGGTATCTTTCATCTCCTTGGCGGCTACAGTACGGTACCTCCTGTTTATTTCTCGCAGTCTCCCTCTCTGTCCCTCATTCAACTCTTTTTGTTGGCTACTCTTTCTCTGTACTGCCCCTTCCTCCCAGACTCTTTGTGTGGGTGTCCTTGAAGTTGTCAAACGTGCCTGGGCTGCTGCCAGGGCTGCTGTTACTTAACTAATGACTAGCCAAGTATTGTCTCCTTGACATTATCTTCAGTATCAGTGTATTGTTCCAGACAGGTTGACTCTCCATCAGAATGTTCCACACTCACTCCGTTTCATTAATCTGTAATATACAGCACGTGATGCTTGCTTGCATACAGTATGCATCGGATTCGTAGGGCAGAGTTATGGTTTCTCCCTGTGCTGACACTATGACAAATGTGGGAGTTTGCAGGAGGTTTACGATCAATACTAGTACCTAAGCTGCTAGCATACACACACGCGCCTCCTATACCTTTGTGTTTGGAGTAGGTCAGAGATAGTCGAGTCTTGCTCCAGCTGCAAGTGAGCAGATAAACGGCAACTGTCTGACGTGTGTCTCCTGGTTCTAACGCATTTAATTTTTCCCTTTCTTTTCTTTCCTTTACTCTTTCTCTCTCTCTTTACAGATCACTGTACAGAAAGTCCCTGTGAGTGAAGATGGCTGTCTTTCAGAACAACTTCTGGGTGAGTATGAGTAAAGATTGCCACCGGAAAGCATTTAGTATCATTTGAGTTTGCACTCTTAAGAATTCAATTGACAGTCTCATCCAGAGAGCGCAGTGTAGCTGTCTTGCTCAAAGACGCATTGTCAGGCTTTTAATGGATATAACCCTGTGGTGTTTTGATTACGGGACAATAAAAAAAGCTCCAGACCTCTGCATCACCATCACAAAAGTAACTTTGGAGGTCGGCATACATGTCTGTAATGATGAGTCTTTAGGCAAGCTTATTCTTCTAGCAGTGAAGGACATATTTAATCGTCCATTCAGCACAGCATTGAGTAAGAATAATGAGTCACAGAGCTTTGAGAGTTCCACCGTATTCTCACAGGCTCAAGGGTACATGCTGCTGTTCCAGGTACCCACGCTAGCTTCCTTCTCCCACCTCCGAAATATAGAAACACAAATGTTGGATCAATACTTGTAATTATTGTACAGTATATTTTAAGATGTAAACGTTCAATGTGGTACGAATCATTGTGGGGGGTGGTGCTTTCTGCTTCATACTGAAATAAAAAGTGGATAATTGTTTACTACCACACGTACGCACGCATGCACGCACTTGTACACACACACACACACACACACACACACACACACACACACACACACACACACACACACACACACACAGTGAGGTGGAGTGACTATACCAGGCCATGTCTGTGTCAGCTGGTCCCGAGACAACTTCTCCTCTCTCTCTCTTTCTCTCTCCCGCTTCGCTGTCTTTCGCTTCACTTGCTTTGTCTATATAACACCCCTTTCTCCCTTCCCCCATCTTGTACACCTGGTGCAGCTATTTCAGGTGTGTCCTACTTCTTCTTTTCCCCTTCAGTGAAATATTGGGACAAAAAAAGTATATAGAGACCAAAATGTGAACCCTTTATGAGGTATAAAGCTTCTCCAAAATAGATTCTGATTAGATTGGGTAAAAATACAACGTAATGCTTCTGAGCTAGAGGTATACAAGCCAAGGTACAAGGTTGTTATTCATGGTCTAACTTGTGTTTCTGCTTGTTCCTTCTCACCCTGTTTTAGTATTAATATGCTTTATTAGGTCAGTGTTATATGTGGCTCTAGTGTTGTCCTTGTTGTGGTTTCATTACAGCCTTATTACAGTGCCATCAGTAATCCATAAATTGTGCCAGCCTTTGTGTCCTGGGTAGAATTGCAAACAGGCACACTGGCCGACTGGCACAGAGGAAGAGATGCAGCTTGGCAATGAAAAGAGGAAAGGATCAAGCTTTCAAACAGACAGAGTTTCCCGGCAACCGATGAGCAAAAGAGGCAGGCCGAGAGACGAGTGGAGAGGGCATGAGTTAGATTTTATGTTTTGCCTTCATGTTGGGCTCTTGTGTATAGACGAGGCGAATGGATCTAACTCTCGAGATTTTTAGATAATGTGTGACTGCAGATGTATGTGTTTATTATTGTATTATATGTATTGGAACTATATCTTGCTTGTCAACTTGCCCCCTGACACCAACAGCTGTGTGATCATAAATCAGCCTTCGAGTTAATGAGTCAATATGAGCCACCTGGGAACAGGTCACACACAGGCTGATCTTGTTCCTTGGATCAGGCACATTCCAAATGAGCACCTGCTCACAAAGCCTTTCCACAGCAGCATGTGCTGTCTATTTCCATCAGGAGCATGAGAGATCTGCTGCTTACAGCACAGAGGGGCACACCTGTTTGCTCTAATTAATACATCCTTAGTAATTAGTAAATCAGGAACTTGTGTGTCGCTTGGAAGTCGAATTTCCTTCACTTGTTTAATTTGACGATTGTTGAATTCCCCACAAATCACAAATGAACTTAATGACCTCTAGTTTGAGTGCAGTAAACTGGCACACTTGGCCGATGACTGTACAGCAGTGTTTTCACTGCGTTCTACACAGGAACTAATGATATCCCATCCATGCCAAGATTCCTAAGTGGTATGTGCTGCCGAAAACCATTTACTGTCCTCAAGCTACTGTAGCTTGACACCAAGATGTTTTTAATAATCATTTTATATTATTTACAGTATGTTAGGGGGCAGCCATAACGGAATATGGTTGCCATAGTTGAATGAGTAGAATCCTTCTGTGAATAAGACGATTCCTGGTTTGACCCATGGATTGACTCCGGAGCGCTCAGTCTGTGTCCCTGAGCAAGAAGACACTTAACCCCTAACTGCTCTCCGGACGCTTCAATAGTGCCCAGTCTGCCCACTGCTCCTAATGGCATGCAGCAGACACATTTCACATATTTAAATGTACAATGACAAAGTCCCTCAAAGGAGCAATATGACATGAAAGGGCATTACCATCATTACTGGCACTTCAGTGATGCTTGCGGAACTCGTAACTCGTAACTGACCACATCACTGTTGTGCCAATAATGACTGTAAAGCACACCCTTGAGTGTAATATTGTTATTAAATAACAGTTACCATCAAAATAAACACAATAATTAAAATGTTTTGAAAATATATATTTTTTCAAAACCCTTTTTGCAAGTGTCATCTCTGTTTCCCTGGAAATACATGGGGTCTCACTGACAGAGACAATACTGTAATATAACTAGTGAGAGATGGCTCTGTGCCAGCTCAACTTGAGCTGATGAGCTAAATCTGACATTGAGACTTCCCAAACTGAATCAGTACCACACCGAGAAACAAATCTTCACTGCTCAGCTCAATCTCGTTGTAACAAAAAAAAAAAGTTTTAAATGACAGTCTGCAAACTTAAATTAACCATTTTTAAACTGCTTGTGCTAGCCTAGAGTTTTTACCAGCACAGTTGTATGTCAGATTGGGAGGTGCTTCTAGCACATAGTCAATCCACTCAGGATTTTACATCATGGCTGAAGAGAGGTTGAGTAATATTTATATTGTGATTGACTACAGTAGGTGTGTGGTGTCATACTCTGCACGGCTAGATGGCCTGTTTTGAGCAATCAGATTGCTTAGTCAGGGGCCTCATTCACCTCTTGGATTGCGGGGAGACGAAGACCTTCTAGATGCATTTTAAATTGAATCCCCCGATCTGGTTGATTTGTATTGTTTCTAATAATGGTTTATATGCTTTTTTTTGTGCCTCTGAGTTGTATGTCTCGTTTATGTCTATGGTTGTTACCTCATGTTCTGTGCAGCACTTTGGTCAAAGAAGAGAGTGTTTTTATGTGCTTTATAACCTGTGGTGGAAAAAGTACTCACATTTATAGTAAAAGTATCAATACTACAATGTAGAAATACTCTGTTACAAGTAAAAGTCTGGAATTTAAAATGTACTTGAGTAAAAGTATGAAATGTACTCAAGTACCAAAAGTAAAAGTACAAAATCTTAGAAAATTGCTGATCTACAAGCTCACAATGCGTCGCGATGCGTTATCAGATCGTCTTTTTTCAAATAGCCTAAGTATGAAATGGGGCTAAAGTGCTTAATGTATGTTTTGTAATATTATAATTTATATCTGCAAAGTAACTAGTAGTAACTAAAGTTTTCAAATAAATATAGTGGAGTTAAAATATTTGGATCTGAGATGTAGTGGAGTAAAAGTAAACTGGAAATGCCAAATACCTGTACCTGTACAAATACCTCAGAATTGTACATACTGTGTAGTACAGCACTTAATTAAATGTACCTATAGTTACTTTACACCACTGTTTGTAACACACCCATAATACTGTAGCTGCTGGCTACCCCAATGACCACAGTGTTGCTATTCACCCGTCACCGTGGTTCATGAAGCTGTCTGTGGTGTGGTCTACACCAACGGTAAACATACAGAGCTGTTCTTTTAGGTAGGCATAGCCTGTATCTATCTCCTCTCCCTCTGTCTCTTTGTACTTTTTTGTTGCTCTCCCCATCTCATCTCATCTTTCCCTCGCCTGCTCGTTTTCACTGCTTTGTGCATCTCAAAAGTCAAAACACATGTCCTTCCTCCAGTCTTTGGTCCTTTCTCATGCCATCCTTGCTGGTCTGATTCATGCCCAGCTACATTAGATTAAATGAAATAGCTTGGTGCATAGAGGCTCACTGTCCTGCTAGATAAAGGGACATTTCAGAGTATTTGCCTTCAGGTTTGCAATAGAATAGCACATGCAAATGAATAGTTGTTAGGCAATAAAAGTGTGTGTGTGTGTGTGTGTGTGTGTGTGTGTGTGTGTGTGTGTGTGTGTGTGTGTGTGTGTGTGTGTGTGTGTGTGTGTGTGTGTGTGTGTGTGTGTGTGTGTGTGTGTGTGTGTGCCTGCACGTACACAGTACAGTACATCTACCCATGAATGCATGTCTGTTTCAGCATTCTGAGTGTGTGTTAGCTGCTGACTGTGCTGCAGCATTGTGTGTGTGTGTGTGTGTCATGAGCTGGTCCTGTGCTCTGACTGCACCGCATCACCGTAGTCTCACGTGATGACCGCTGTCATCACTCGAGGGCTAACTGGCCTCGGCTAATCACTCTGGGTGTGTGTGTGTGTGTTCTGTCACAGTTCTATGACAGGGTACTGTTTGAGTGTAGTTGAAGCATGATCTCACTCACGTGCACACATGGCATCTTTTTGTATACACATTTGTGTGACAGGGAGTTCTCACAAATGTTTATTATACAGTACAGTATAGACCTCCACAAGCAAAGCAAGTTATGCTGATTAAACCCCCTTTTGGTTATCTATTTTCTTTTTTTCTTTTTTTTTACAGTAGAACACAATAATTAAGTGTGGGGCTGTAATGATGCTAGGCTATGTTGGCCACTTCTATACATGAAGGGACTGTGTTCATGTAGCTAAATTCAGTCAGTCAGCAGAAAAACTTCAGTGAGTCAGCTAAACGCCCTCTCATGTCACTGATTGGTTTGTTGACGGGCTAATGGATTGCTTCGCTGACAACGTAATTCTAGAGTGTTATGTAGAGTTGCATATTTTCAATGAGAAAAGACATTTACAAGTCCATCCAGTCAGCAGGGTGTTTAAATACTGTAGAATCGCCATTAAAGAAACATTGTCTCTCCGTAAGGAAAGAATATAAATAGACTAGATTAATAAAAGAAGAAATATGACTTGCTGTACAAGCTGATCGAGCTCTGGTCGACCCCCCGCCCCTTCCTTCCCTCTGTCTCTCTCTCGTTGATAGAGCTCTGGTCTGATGACAGAAACCGTTGCCTTAAAAACAATGATTTTAACAACAACGATTTGCACTGACATTATACATAACATTCTGTGGTCATTCATTACCCTTACAGTATCTTTGGCCAGAAGTCTTGGAGTCAAGGTGAGCACTAACATTCAGCCTTTGTTCCTTGGCACCAGAAACAATTATCTTAGTTTTATATTCATTTAGCTATTGATTTCAATGCACAGATTCAGCAAATCTATGGGAACATTGTAATTTGGTGAAAGACCAAATTATAGTAACGTGGAATAGAAGATACCCGAGGATTGAACTTTGGGGAAGTGGGAACTTTTTGGCGTTTCACTAGGATGGATAGTTGCTAGTGGAAACAAAATATTCCGATAGGATATGTTAAAACCATGCCAGAAGATGGTGTCAACTCAGTTGTCCAGTCCTGCTCTCTTCTATTCTGTCCTGTTCTGCAGCAGTAAGGTTTCATATGACTTAATTCTCTGCCTGCCTGCCTGCCTGCCTGACTTCCTGCATCACAGCACAAGAATGTCCTCAGTCACTGGACCCCCTTAAACTGTCAAACTGATATTAGGCAGTCAGTCACCGAGTCAGGTGTCCATAATGACGAGTCAATCTGTTTGCATCAGACACAGCTTTAGACTGAGCCTGAGCCAAACTGAGCCTTGCATTTGTTGTTTTCACACCTGTTAAAAGTTCTAGCAATAGAGCAGCAATCTGAAAGAAGCTGCAGGATTGGCCCTAGGAAACTACAATCAGAGGCTGAAGACTATGGGCAGAGGTCTCTACAGAAACTAAGTGTTATGGCCCCTCTTACCTAGCCTAGCTGGAGCTAGACATCCCAGCCATGTTAAAACAAGGTAGGGATACTGCAGTTAGTTAGCTAGATGCATTAGTATCTAGGCTGGCCCCAGGCTACCTCTTACCATCCCTCTGTCTCTTCCTGACCGCAGACAGTTAACCACTTAAACACTACAGTGATTAGTTGATCGGGATCCCCCAGGGCTCTATACTAGCTCTGCTCCGTTTTGTCCTCTTTGATTAGATTTTATTGTCCCCTTGGGGAAATGTGTCCTCTGCATTTAAACCGTCCTGAGGAGTAGTGAGCAGCCACCATGCAGCACTCCTCAGGGACTTCATTTGATTTCACTCTACACTGATTTTCTTCACCGAAAATAGCTGACCTACAAACTCACAATACCATGGGTTGCGATGCTTTGTGAGCTTGGAGATCCGCTATTTGTGCCGAATGTTTGCAGCCAGAATAGGGACGCTAGGTGTTATGGTTAAGGCAGACGGGCGGAGGCAGTGTGAATCAGACAGGTCCTTTGTTTATTCTAGTGGGCGGCATGTGAAGCTGGCCCTCAGGTCCAGTGTTTTGTTTATGCAGCCCAGGTTTGTTCTGTCTGTAATTATGTCCAGTGGGGATGGGGGGTGTGGGGGGGGAGATAGGCTAATTAGAACCAAGTGAGATCAGACTTTACTGGACTCGACGTCCAAGAGTTTGTGTGTGTTAAACTCATTTTGTGCTACTGAAATTAACGGATTAAAATGTCCAGCGTGCCTCCCGCAGGCTGCATCCACGACCGTTGTCTTATTTTGAAGGCCAGAAGTCCATAGCGTAAACACTTCCGGTTTGACGTCATCGCGTCATTCACAGGAAGCGGTCATCGTCAACATGGTGTTATGTAATGGCGGATCGGTGCTTTTCAACATGTGTTATATAAGCGAGAATCTACTGCCATCCTCTCTTTGAAAGTGTTGTTTGGAGATAATGGACATTAAAGATGAGATTCCCCGTCTGCCTCAATGTTATGGGATTACTATTTTGTGCTCGTGGATCCGTGATGATGATGAATCAGCGAGGGCGATCGTGTCAGGAGCTTCCGCGCATGTACAGGGTAGGAGAACCGCCGTTACAGTAATAGAGTACTTTTCACGAGTATACTCGGGATCGGCACCATGTGATACTCGAGTATTTTTCACGAGTATTCTCGGGATCGGCGCAAAATGAGTTAAGAGTGTGTTCACCTGCCGACATGCTTGAGTGCATACAGACATATTTAGATAATAAAACTGTGGGTTATCTAAAGCAGGGGTTTTCAAAGTGGGTGACGGCCGGGGCACCCTGGGATGCCGTGATGCCAGTCTAGGGGTGCCGCGAGATCATTTGATAATATTTTTAATTCATCAATATCACTTCACTATGCTTAGAAAACAGACCTGATTTGCACTGTACTTGATGAGTTCTTTTTCCATCTACGGCAACTCTCTTCACCAAAAATAGCCGATCTACAAGCTCGCAGCGCGTCACAACGTGATGCGTTGTGACGCGTGGTGAGCTTGTAGATCGGCTATTTTGGTGAACCTTCCCCCCAGAATAGGGATGCTGGGGTTCAAGTGGTTAAACGTCAAGTATAACTTTATTTTCAGTCAGTTCTGATGGAAACGGATATTTCTCCAATAGGATGTAAGATTCTAAAAATTAACAGTGTAATTCAGGGGTGCCGTGGATGAAAAAGATATTTACAGGGGTGCCCTGACTCAAAAAAGTTTGAAAACCCCTGATCTAAAGCAGCACATGAAAATGCATACAGGGGGAAAACCCTTCAGCTGTACAGTTTGTGGCCGTAGCTTTAATCGCAGGGCCACTCTGAAGAACCACACGATGATTCATAATTCAAGTATTGATTTATGCAGCCTGTTGAATTGAGAGATCTTATCTATTCAAACATAACTACACATCAATGCAAAGTTCGCTTTGGACCTATCATTTCTCATTTAGTGGCAGTATGGAGGGCAGCTGAAAAGATGTGTAAGATTGATTGTAAATGGAACTTATTTTCCCCAGTGTTCAATAATCAAAGACTTTTAATCGAGGATCGCCCCATTCGCTTTCCAAGGTGGAGGGCTAAGGGGATTCGTACATTAGGGGACTTATTTGATAGAAATGGTTTACGACCTTTTCGAGATTTGTGTGACATCTTCAATCTGCCTGGAAATACCCTTTTTTTCTACTTCCAACTGAGAACGTCCATGAGGACCTATGGGGTCCCATGGCAAGCTCCCCTTAGATTGCACCCCTTCCATGAGTTTATCTGTGATGGTAACAGAACAAGAGGTTTGGTTTCCACCCTCTATGGTTTTTTATTAGACTGTAGTTATGGGCCCCTATCTGTTGATACTGTTTGGAGGAATGATGTACCAAATTTGGACCCTGACTTTTGTTGGGACACAGTATGGTCTAACATTAGGCTATCTTCTAGAAATCCAGACCATCAACAAATTCATTTAAATTTTGTTCATCGGACTTATTTAACTCCCCGCAGACTATGTGCTATGAGGATTTTGAATAATCCCAACTGCACTCTCTGCGCCTCAAATAGTATTGGTACCTTCCTTCACATGGTTTGGGAATGCCCAAATGTGTCGTCATTCTGGAATATGGTTGCCTCAAAACTTTCAACTATTTTTAGTATCAATATCATATCTTCTCCTTCTTTATTTTTATTAAATGACGTCTCACAGTTGCAACTAAAGAATATACGCAAGCGCATCTTCTTTGCTGGTGTAACGGCGGCGAAGAAGATGGTAGCTACGCGGTGGAAACCTCCTCATACGTTAACGTTTCGCCAGTGGGCCTTAACCTTTCTAGATATAGTATATTTAGAGCAGTCGATAGCAAGGTTACACGGAGCAAAAGAAGAAAACATTAATATGTGGTCGGACATTGCAGATAAGCTTAAGGCTATGATTCAAGAAATCACTATATAGTGGTAACAGCCTAGCACAGGCATGCACTATTGTACATTCCGTGTTGGTCCGGGGAAAGGGGGTGGGTGGGTTTTCTTTTCCTTTTCTTGTTTTACTATTGTTTGTGTTGTTTGTCTGTTAATTGCATTTTTCTTTTGATTATGGAAAATAAAAATATTTGATAACAAAAAAAAAAAAAGTATTGATTTATTACCTTGCTTATTGTATTGATGTATTACCTTATTGTATTATTGATTGTCTGCTAAATGCCCAAATTGTTGTTGGTGTGTGTGTGTGTGTGTGTGTGTGTGTGTGTGTGTGTGTGTGTGTGTGTGTGTGTGTGTGTGTGTGTGTGTGTGTGTGTGTGTGTGTGTGTGTGTGTGTGTGTGTGTGTGTGTGTGTGTGTGTGTGTGTGTAGCTGTGTGTGTTGTCAGCTAGTGGGCTGATGCTGTGGCAAAACGCTCAGCCAGCAGAATAGCCTGCAGACTTACTTCAGTGTTGCAAGAGAAGACATTGTGAAAAGTTTGAAAAACGCAGTGGATCAGCTATTCTCGAGGAGTGACACCATCATTGTGACAACGTATAAGTCAGGCTTCAGTGTCCAAGCGACCAGACTATGACACATCAAATCTGATTAGCAGAAATTGGGGGCGTGTTTCTCCCTCCGCGTCATCAGCGCCCACACCCTAGGTGGGGTCGGCAATAGGGCCTTTCTGTGTGGAGTTTCTATGTTCTCCCCGTGTCTCCTAGGGTTGATACCCTCACAAAAACATGCAGTAGTCCTGGTCTCAATAATGCCTCCCCCTGGCCAGCCGGGGCGCTTGATGGAGGGGAAAGGAACTGGTTGGAATAACGTGTTCCTTCCACGCGCTACGTCCATCCCAGGGAAATCCCCCCTATCAGGTGAAAAGAAACAACTTGGACTACTCATGCATTGAAGGAAGCATGAGGTCAGTCCGTTGTCTCCCCAGGCGCGGCAGAGGGAGAGCAGAGCCCAGGATTACATAGGCAATTGCCACTGGGTGAAAATGGGTTGCAAAATCGTGGGATAAAAATTATATAAAAAAAAAGAAGAAAAAAAATCGGTGTCCCTGTGGTTTTCTGCCGTTCAGACTTGATCAAACCAATCTGATGCCAATCTGAATAGGGCAAAATATCGTATTTGTGCTGGCAGTCTGAACATAGCCCTTGTGTTGTGCATTCATTGATTCCATTGAATTGCCTTGTGACCGATCACCAGACCGTGATCCTACATCAGCACGCCTGTTCTTTGAGTCCCTACTCATGCTGACCCCCACCATTATTTAGACCGATTGGATGTGGGGATGAATGGGCTGCTGTCCTCTATTGTTGAACTTCTTCCCCCATGCTGACTATAGATTTATAGTTGAACTTCTTCCCCCATGCTGCTGACTATAGATTTTCAGGGGGAAAAACAGGCAAAACGACAAGTTCTCTGCCCCTCAGCATCCTCCCCTTGATAGCGTTGGAACCAATTCACCTTGCAGCTGTGTGAAGTGCTCAGAGCCGTCATGAGAAAAGTTGTCAGAACCCAGATTTTACACACGCCCCTCGTTCCTCTCCTCTCTCCTTTCTCCCCTCATTGTCATGATAATGTGCTTCTTCGTGCATGACCAAAGCGGTCATCTTAATTGATGAAGAAAAAGAGAGAGAGCACACTTGCAGAGGAGAGAGAGATGGGATCATGACGGGAGGGAGGGGGAGGATGCATGGATCAGACATGAAGGATTCTCATGCACCAAGTAGAGATGGGACGATACGCGATTTTATCGTGATAAAAAACACGGAGATTCGTGGAGATTTAATTTATCGTGATATCATCCTCCGTCATGCACTGGGATCAGTTCACCTTTTATTTGCCGAGCTGCATATCCGGTAGCACTTAAACCCTCTATAATTTGAAGGTGCTTATAATATACGTACTTGATACAGTCTTTTTCTCACCCTCTTTCAAATGTCTTTGCCAAAAAATAGTAAAATCGTGCACATTCAGTCACAGCGTTCTGTGACCGTAGTAGCCAATGCCACCATAAGTTCTTCACACTTGGTGCCAATAATTGTATTGTGTTCATCTGCTACCCCTCAAACTGCCATGGTGAGGTTTTTGATTGGTTGTTTGATTGAATTCTTTATTGACAAGTTAAAAACACGCCAAATGGATCCATCCATCGATTCCCGCCGGGGGACGCTGTGAGCGCTGGCGGCGTGTTCCTCCTCCGCGTCATCAGCGCCCACACCCTAGGTGGGGTTGGCGATAGGGCCTTTCTGTGTGGAGTTTGCATGTTCTCCCCGTGTCTCCTAGGGTTGATACCCTCACAAAAACATGCACGTAATCCTGGTCTCAATAATGCCTCCCCCTGGCCAGCCGGGGCGCCTGATGGAGGGGAAAGGAACTGGTTGGAATAACGTGTTCCTTCCACGCGCTATGTCCAAACCAGGGAAATCTCCACTGTCAGGTGAAAAGAAGCAACTTGGACTCCTCATGCATAGAAGGAAGCATGAGGTCAGTCCGTTGTCTCCCTTGGGCGGCAGAGGGAGAGCAGAGCCCAGGATTACATAGGCAATTAGCACTGGGTGAAAAAATGGGTTACAAAATTGTGGGATAAAAATTATAAGATAAAAAAAAATGGATCCATCCATCCATCTTCAACCGCTTATCCGGAATCGGGTCGCGGGGGTAACAGTTCCAAATGAGACCTCCAGATTTCCTTATCCCGAGCAACTTCCTCCACTCCCTCAGGGAGTATACCGAGGCGTTCCCAAGCCAGTTTGGAAATATGATCCCTCGATCTGGTCTTTGGTCTGCCACGGGGTCTCCTCCCAGTAGGACGTGCATCGAGGACCTTCCTAGGAAGGCGCTCGGGAGGCATCCGTACTAGATGCCCAAACCACCTAAGCTTACTCCTTTCCAAGTGTAGGAGCAGCGGTTCTACTCCAAGTCTCTCTCGGGTGACTGAACTTCTCACCCTATCTCTAAGGGAGATACCAGCCACCCGTCTGAGGAAACCCATTTCGGCCGCGACCTTATACTTTCGGTCATGACCCACACTTCATGACCATAGGTGAGAGTAGGAACGAAGATTGCTCGGTAGACAGAGAGCTTTGCCTTCCGGCTCAACTCTTTTTTTTCTTCACCACAGTGCGATTTAGCGACTGCAAAACCGCTCCTGCTGCTCCGATTCTCCGGCTGATCTCCTTCTCCGTCTTCCCCTTTCTCTCATTCGTGAACAAGACCCTGAGATATGGATCCAGAGGCTTGTATCCATTGTGGTCCATTCAATATTTAACACTCAAACAACTGGACAAAACAACTACACAACATATAGCCAAACTCCATATAATACATTGTGGATGGGAGCTGTATTGTGAGCAGTGTATTCATCCCCATATACAACCCCTGAGGGGAGTAAGAAGAAAAAGCAACAGAGTAGGCATAAATCCATAAAATGTAGCTTTAAATCTAGGTGCATCTTTTTTCTTTTCAGCTATGGAGTTGGTGTTCGTTTTATGGTGGTTGATGTGACAGTATCTCAATGACGGATGTACCCTGCATGTGTCAATTAAAAGTAGTGCTTTTGGCAACATTATTTGAGATGGCAATATCCACAATGCATAAACAGTTTCTGAGAAATTGCCTGTCTCATAATTAATTTAATGTCCATTGCAAGTTATTGGGATGTAAGTTGCGCAGCTCATACACTGTATTTGCTTTTATAAATATTCAAGGCCTGCCCCAGTTATTTGTATCAGGCTGTGAGCAAAACTGCACTGAACTTATAATATGAATAATATGAACACATGAATATTATGTTAACTATGTGAGCCGATAAGCCACATTTGCATACATCCTGTAGACTGGCCTACTGACCGTATTGCACAGCTGTAATGTCAACTGTGTGTGTGTGAGTGTGTGTGTGTGTGAGTGTGAGCTCACCTTTCTATGACCAGGGTAGGGTTTCAACAAGAGCCAAGTTGCAGAGTAGAGAATGAGACAAAGGCCACAGAAGATAATAGAAACCCAAGGAGAAGTCAGCCTATCACCAAAACCAACAGCCAGATGTCTTATTTCAAGTCTGTTTATGCTGCAGAATCAAGCAGTTGCAATATTCACCACATAAACCCTAGTGGCCCTATTCTGGGCATTCTGCGAAAATACAGGCTCAAACAAAACAGGCTCGATGAATGGTTAAAATTAGTTTGAAGTTACAATGGTATGGTATGGTATGGGTTTATTGCTTAGTCCCCGAAGGGAAACATGTCACAATGGGTTTGTATAGGAAGGGGTGTGTGTGATAAAATAAATATTAAATATCTAAATACTGAATCAAGTCTGGGGTGCTCCCAAAAGCCTGAGTAGACAATCTTCTTTAAAGAGAAATATTATTTTCATTCAAATGATCATATTACATTTAAGCCTATTTTTAAGCTATTATTTTCAGATTCCATCACATTTACATGACATTATTTCTTGAAGCACATCAATTATCTGCCAGTACAGAGACAAGATTATTCCAAATGGCCTAGAGTATCTTGAAATGACACTAGCGTTGCATATTGAAGCTCTCAATATAAATACATTCGTCATGGCTTTCCTTAAATTTGTCTCGCTGTCTGCGAGGTGAAAGTCCCAATCCCCTGTGAGTGATGTGAAAATGACATGCTGTTATGTTGATGTTGTCAGCTATGAGGCTATAGGGTTGTGTTTTGTAAGGTCATACATGAATGAGCCTACATGTCAACAGCCTGTCTGAGACTTCCGCCGCTGAGACGCAGGCAGGCAGGCAGGCAGGCAGGCAGGCACGCACACACTTCAAAACAGCTACTGCTTCATTGCATGCATGTGAGGAGGGAGTTGCTGTTGTGTGGTGTGTGTGTGGTTTTAGGTAACTCCGCGCCTCTACGGTGTATGCCCAGACCCTTCCTTGGCATTCCATCCATTCCCCTGCTACCTGGGAATTTGTCTGGGCTGCTCTGGTGGGGTATTTATAGGTCTTGAGAAGCAGCTGCCTGTCTGTCTGCCTGCTTGCCTGCCTTGAAACACAAGCTAGAATGGGCTCTCTGTTGGCTGGTCAATGTGTGTTGGGGTTTTTCAAGTAACGAGACAGGGCTATTTTTAATTGTGCTGCCTCAGTCTGGCTCTTTTACGCAATTACTGACATTAAAGTTAAGCCACGTGTCTGTGATTACAGCAGTGGTTATGATGCTGTGTTTTGCTCAGTGGTAATTCTGGTATTATTGGTCGAGTTGCAGGGGAACCCTGCTTTGCAAAACAGCACGACTCTGTGCTGTTCTCATGTTTGAGTAATGTTGTTGAGTCATGGTATTCCTAAGCTGTTTTTGCTTACCACAGCCAAACATCCATGGCAAACAGCACGTGTAAGCTGCAGTGGTGTCACTGGTGTGTACTGCTCACAGGACCCACATTGAGTCTGTTGCATCCCTTGTGAGCAAGCAAAGAGACTTGTGGGGAAATATCAGCCGCAAAACCCATCAGAAAGATTTTCCGTTTATTTTTGGTTGTCAGAATGTCATCCCAGGCCTTGATTACCCAACAACATATTGAAACACACCCACACAGTATGAAAGGTCATGAAAAAAGAAAGAAAAGAATACCACCATGTTAACTATGATAATTTTTTTTCTGCCTATGAAATCAATGCTTCTGTTGCGTGGGTGTGTGTATATAGGATACTAATGTGACCCAATTAATCTTTTAGAGGAACAACGGTGACTAAACATTTTGATAAGGGTCTAGACTTGTACGAAGAACATGCTGTACTTAACATTCCTCTCTTTGTCTTTTAGTTTCTAATAATGGCCCTCCTGTGTTTTATGATTTGTTTCTCGGTAGGGGGAGAAGAATGCCGGCTTCGACGTGCTCTACCACAACATGAAGCATGGCCAGCTGGCTACCAAGGAGTTGGCCGAGTTTGTCCGTGAGAGGTAAGACTCTGTGTTTGTTGCATGCATGATAGGGCTGCACAATATTAGCGTTTGAGCACCGACAACGCAATGTACACATGTGCAATATTGACATTGCAAAGGATACAATGTAACTATGGCAAATTGGGCCAGTCAGTCACATTGTACAAAAACAAATGTACTTCTTGATAGAAAAGATTTAGCATTTTTCATGACTAATCTGGAAGTAAAACATTACAGTCCATCTAATAAATTACACAATGATTTAATGAGTTCTTGCAATACTTCTTGCACACACATTCTTCATTCACAGAGGTGTCATGTTCAGTCAGCCAATATTGAACAACTGCCTAATATTTCACCCTCTGAAGTGAAACCATTACAGTTTATATATACGGTATATGCAAAGCAGTAAATTGTTTCCATTCGTTCAGCCCTAACACATTAGTGTTTGTGTGTGTGGGAGGTGGCAGAACTAGGAAGTGTTCGATTGAAGAAAAAAAAAGAAACTACAACTTGGCACTCTAGGGCTGCACAGTTAATTAATTGCAAAAACATTGAAAGTACAATATCGGCTTTTGTTTTGTTTAGGGGAAGTTGTTTCAGATTACCTCTCCAACAAATGCTTTAGTTTCGGATATTAGAATCACTGTCCCATAAATCACAAGCGTGACACAGCAAAGAGCAAGGAAATCTTTCTTCCAGATCCAGAGATATTACCACAAAGTTTCTCCAATAGCATGTAATAAAAAACTAAATCATATCTTTAATACATGATGTTGACATTGACAAAGCTAAAGGCTGGTTGTGTGAAATGCTTGGTGACTGCAAATGGTGGATAAATAGCAGTGCAGAGGTTCCCAGTAATTTCTCACAGCAAGTGACCAACACTGACTGTTTTTTGGAGCGGTGAAAGCGCTCCCAATAGACAGGTATGTCCGTGGGTGGGTGGGTGGGTGGCTGGGTGGCTGGCTGGCCGTGTCCGTAGCCTGGCAATACCTTGAGTGGCCACACACAACACACTAGTTAAAGGAGGGGCGCTGTTGTGCAGGCACACACACGCACAGCTTCTATGGCACTATTGTGCAGACTAGACACACACACACACACACACACACACACACACACGGTATAGCTGCTCAGATTCACCGCTCCACTTCGAACCGAGGTTTGATTTTTACTTTTCTGACATTGATTCAGAAGTTACAGTTCCTCTGCACATTTCTTGCAGAGAGCAAGGACATTTGCTTATCTGCCAAATTAGCATCACACAACCAATCAGTGGTCAGAAATAAAATAGGGACATTGTGGGTTAGCGGTGGGATTCCACACTCTCTCTCTCTCTCTCTCTCTCTCTCTCTCTCTCTCTCTCTCTCTCTCTCTCTCTCTCTCTCTCTCTCTCTCTCTCTCTCCCTTCGATGTCAAGCTGATAGAGCTTGGATGGAATACGTATTATCAACTAGTTCCACATCATCCCTCACAGCTCGGGTTATTGTCTCTGCTGCAGAAGCAGTTATTGCAAGTGAAGTCATAACTGTAGTGTGACAACCATTCTCTCTCTCTCTCTGAAATTGCTCATTTCAGGGGCTTATGGTCTTATCGGGTGATTTTGAACGACCGGTTCTGGCATCGTCTTAATAAAGTCTAATAATGATGTATTACTACGGTTAGAATAGTGGGGACACAGTTCGTGACCCTGTTTGTCTCGAAGTCTACCGTACCGGCACTGTGCTCAAGATCAATACGTTTGTTTGTTTTATGTCTCTTCTTCTTTCTCTCTCCTCTCTCCTCCTTCCTCCTTCCACCCCACCTCCTCCTGTTCTGCCTCAGTATCGTTCTGTTTGCCCTCTAGATATATGGAAGATATATCCTCCCTCCACGCTGTCTTTGGGGGTCTACAGATGGTTATTAAAGTTTTCTGTTGTTCACTCTTGGTGAAATAAGGAGAATTCATTATTTAAATGTGGTATTGCTACACTTTGAGTATGTCTGGATCCAAGTGTAGTACAGTCTGAATTGGACAGGGCAGGATGTATGGGGTGCTAACAGGGGCAAGGGGGTTGTGTGGGGAGGTTTTATTGAATCTTTACCATTCTGCTGTATAGTTCACTCTCTGTAGTCTAGTTAGTTCCAATTTTAAGAATTCATAAGCTAGTAGTCTTGTCTTCCTGATTTATTACTGGTAAACTAAAGACTGCTTGTGTGTGTGTGTGTGTGTGTGTGTGTGTGTGTGTGTGTGTGTGTGTGTGTGTGTGTGTGTGTGTGTGTGTGTGTGTGTGTGTGTGTGTGTGTGTGTGTGTGTGTGTGTGTGTGTGTGTGTGTGTGTGTGTGTGTGTGTGTGTGTGTGTGTGTGTGTGTGTGTGTGTGTGTGTGTGTGTGTGTGTGTGTGTTGCAGGGCTGCAATAGAGGAGACTTATTCCAAGTCCATGAGCAAGCTGGCGAAGCTGGCCAACAATGGCAGTCCACAGGGGTGAGTGAGGTTAACAGGCCTCCACGCAGTACAGTTAAACCACACCTACTTCTCCTGACAGCACACGCGTCTCATCAACATGTAGTTAAATACGGAGAATTGATTTAACACTAATTTGATACTAGACACAAGCCTTGGTGATCTGGACATGATCAGATTTCACAAAATATCTTTGACAAAATAATTTCATTTTGATATTATATGATGATATAAAAAATCGAACATTTTCCAAAATGGCTGATCTACAATCATCACAATCGTCACATTGTGAGCTTATATATCTGCTATTTTCATTTTTTTAAAACAGCTAAAGACAAGATTTCAATATCACGAAAATCGCAAATCTAGTCTCTTATCACAATATGGATTTAAGCCCAAGACACTAGAGCAGTGTTTCCCAAAGCCTGAGACCCAAACAAGAAATATGGTATCTCCCCGGGAAAGAAAATACATACAATACAATTAACCACTTAAGTCCTATTTAATAGTGAAAATAACAGAACTACAAGCTTGTTAGCTTGTAGATTTCACTATTTCTTACTTTAAAGTATCTAATGTTTGTTTTGTTTTTAAATTCTGTAATTATTTTGAAACGTATTAGATAAAATATATGTTAGTTTTTACTTGTGACCCATTTTCACCCACTGTTTGGGAAACACCGCGCTAGACCACACTCCGATCCTTCTCTCCCGCACTCCCTGCTGTCTGCCCTAATAGAGACAAAACATTGGAATGGGATGTAGACGCACGCACGCACACACGCACGCACACAAAACAAAGCCCAGTCTTGTCAAATGGCCCTAGACTGTGCTGGTGTTCTAAATGTTTTCCTCCAGAGAGGATGTAGCGGTGTGATGGTACCCAGATACTACTGTAGATCACATCTCTGCTCTGTGGTTTCTGTCTTCCACTCCTTCCTCTCAGAGCTGTATTTTTCACTTCCTGTACAGTGAGTGTGTGCTCTGACATTTCTCCGTGCTCAATTAAACATACTGAAGTACAGCGTAGAAATGTAACCACTGTAGCTGCTGTATTGTGTTGACCGGGGTCCCCCAGGGGTCCATACTTGGTCCCCTTGTTTTTTCCCTCTACAACAAATCTCGTCATTCAAATTAGCCGATCTATAAGCTTGACGTTATGTGCGTGTAGATCTGCTACTTATTGCGACCGAAGGTCGCAGTATACCCTGGGAAATGTCGCAGCTTGTCTGCCTGTCCGTCCGTCCGTCCGTCCGTCCGTCAGTCAGTCAGTACAGATTTTTACAGTCTATGGTTCTATGGGTTTGTGTATGGTTCTATGGGTTTGTCGCTCTGACATCATGCTCTGATGTCACTGTGATGTCAGGGGAGAAATGTCGCAGCTTGTTTCCGTGTCTGTCTGTCAGTCAGTCAGTCAGTCAGTCAGTCAGTCAGTCAGTAAGTACACATTTTTACAGTCTATGGGTTGGTTCCCTTGTCACTGTGACATCACAGGTGATATCACAGGTGACATCACCATGTAAAAGTCCATATGGGTATCCCTTGATAAAATAAATAAAATGTCCATATACAGTATGGGCATTCCCAGATGATGCCCTGTTAGGGTACCCCCTTATGCCCATATATAGAGATCCCCAGGCATCAAACCCAGGCCCTAACTTGCCAAGGCCCTGCTTGGCTTTACTAATTAACATACGTTTTATGCCCATATATGGTGATCCCTGTCCCAATGTCATCAATATTAACTCATTGTGTGCCAGGCCCGATAATCCCGAGATTATTTCAATGTCTTTCCCTGCCGAGAAAAACATTTTTTTTTATTTTTTTATTTTTTTTTTCAAAACAAATCTTTGACCCCAAAAAATGTAGGAGGCATGATAGCAATCGCGAAATTGCATGTTTAATTTAACTCTTTCAATGCCACCTTTTCACCACTAGAGGGCGTCCAATGGCCATAGAATGCTACATAGTCAAGTGCTGGTATATGCACAAGCCCTGCAGCCATGACTTGCCTGAACACTTTCCTTTGTGCATGTACAGGAAGAGGATGAAGTTAGCTTGATGTTAGCTATTGGCTACCAAGCATTTTAGAAGCCCTATTTTCGGCAATTTAGCCATGATTAAACCTTGCACACCTCATGCATGGAATATGGATATGCATGGAACAGAGAAAATGAGCTCTAAAGATCCTGGATTGCATTGGAGTGGATGGTAAATATCGGCGGCGCGACGCTCTTGCGGGCCGTGTAAACAGATGACGAAAAAAAAAAAATATATATATATATATATATATATATATATATTTTTTTTTAAAAGCCGAACTAGTTAGGGATCGGCACTCTGATAAGGACAAATAAAGCCGAACTAGTTCGGGATTGGCACTGTAAGAGTTAACCCCCATAGCAACCCCATCTTTCAAACATGGCAGCCATCTTTGTTTACATTTTAGGAAAACATAATGGCTGCTATCTCATGAATGCCTGAACGGATTTCCATTCGGATTTTTTTGTTTGAAAGCTGTGAGCAATGTGGACACACGTGGTGCATCTAGGCATGGGTGTGCATGATCCGTGCACTATGAATTACATGGAAGTCTATGGAGACTGGAGGCATATGAGAGTACGAAGGTATTGTTAAATGGCAGGGAATGTGTTAAGGACATATCTGGGAATTCCCATATTTGGTAATGCTCATATATGGGCATGTTTTGACATATCATTGTTGACTATCATGCAGGGGTCTCCACTCTCCATATATGGGTAACTGGTCCAATATACATCACTGGCCAGATAGCCAAGAATTGGCGCGACCTCACCCTTTATTTTACTTGTTTATAAAGCTCTAAATGGTCTGGCACCTTCGTACCTCTATGACTGCCTGCATAGATACGTTCCAAACCGCCCACTCAGGTCTTCTAGTGCTGACCTACTCGATGTGCCTAAAATGAAATATAAAAAATATGGTGAAGCAGCTTTCTGCTTCTACGGACCGACAGTTTGGAATAAACTCCCACTACACCTAAGACAGGCAGCCTCTGTGGATAGCTTTAAAGCACAGCTCAAGACCTATTTCTTTACTCTTGCTTTTAGCTGAATTATTTTTTTATCTCTTTGATGCTATTGACGTCCACACTGTTCTGAAATTGTTCTTCAATGTTTTATGTTTTTATTGTTCTGCTTTATTGTATTCATGTGTATTTTATTCTTTCTGTTAAGTAACTGTGCTTCATTTTCTGCTCTGTAAAGCACTTTGAGCTGCATTTCATGTCATGAAAGGTGCTATACAAATAAAGCTTTATTATTATTATTATTATTATTATTATTATTATTATTTAGGGCGAGGTCGCATGTCGCCCTGAGGCGCCTTACTAGTTTAAAGAAATGTAAATAGGAAATATTTTGTATAGATCGATTTTGACAAATGTCGGCCTATTATGTCCAGAACACGAAAGCTAGGGTTTTTGTGGTTAACCAGTCTAATCACTAGTGATCGGTTTCTGGTTGTGAGATTTTATGATTTCACAACATGACGATCATTTGATGTGAGGTCAGCAGTAGTGGTTGCATGATACACTCACTCTACTACTGGTTTGGGTCAACACAAGTTCAAGGGCAGGATTTCCTCTATTGTCAACAAGAGAGCACTAACTCTAGCTGGAGCCCTCATTCAATCCCATTTTGATTATGCTTGGTTCTCCAACACCGCAATGTCTCTAAAAACTAAGCTTTAGACCTCCCAAAACAAACTGATAGGACTAATAGTCGGCCTTAAGCCCATGACCCACCTAATTAAACACACTTTGCTAGTTTGGGATGGCTCAGGGTAGAAGACCGGATTAAGCAAATAATCAATGGGATTGGTATTTAAGATATCAATGGGATTGGTATTGATACTCAAAGGTACTACTGTACTTCTCCAGCGTGAGTAACACCCACAGCCATGTTTGACTCTCATTTGTGACCTTTAGTCATGACCTGTCAGGCCTGTCATCAAATGTGTGCTTTTTGTGTGAATGTATGTATGTAATATATGCATGCCTACACATTCATCCTGTGTGTGTTTTTCAGGACATTTGCACCCATGTGGGATGTGTTTCGGGTGTCCTCAGACAAGCTGGCTCTCTGCCACCTGGAGCTGATGAGGAAGATGAACGACCTGATCAGAGACATCAACAAATACGGAGAGGAGCAGGTTAAAACACACCGCAAGGTAAAAGAACGCTTCAGCACAGGTCACTCTGACCCAAGTTTGTTGTTTTGGATGTAAAGACTGAGTGTGTGTGTGTGTGTGTGTGTGCGTGTGCGTGTGCGACTGTGCGTGTGCGTGCGTGTGTGCGTGCGTGTGTGTGTGTGTGTGTGTGTGTGTGTGTGTGTGCGTGTCAGACCAAGGAGGAGGTGGTGGGTACTCTGGAGGCGGTGCAGGCCGTGCAGGTCCAGAGCGGTCACCTCCAGAAGTCCAGGGAGGGCTACCACGCCAAGTGTATAGAGCTGGAGCGACTCAGGAAGGAATCCGCTCCCCAGAAAGAGCTGGAGAAGGTCAGACACGCCTCACATTTTAACCACTTGAACCCCAGCATCCCTATTCTAGGGGGTACGTTGGCCAATAATAATATACCTACTACTTTTTGTCATTTTGGGGGCAGTGAAGCACAATAAATAAGTGATTAAAGGATTTTCCCTTGAGTCTGATGTTTTTTTCTTTAATGGTCCATCAGTTTTTTTACGCATTCTTAATAAATGCACAAATCAAACTAGATTTTGAATGAAAAAAACAAACAAAAGAATCGTACTGTTGCAGCCACTCATCGGACGGAATAGGTGTGCAAGATCTCACAGAGAAGCGTGTGTTCATTTTAAATGTTAGTCGTCCACCTCCCCCATATGAATACTGACTTTGTGTGCAAGGGGCTTCGCTCTACATCTGTGAAAGCAGCCACAGATCTCTGTGCATCTTTTGGGCATTAAGGGAAAATGCAGCGGAGAGGAATGAAACCTCAGTGTCTCCCCACTCTGCCCATCCCTTATAACACCTTTTGGTATCTCAGGCTAAAGGTATACGGGGGACTTAAATTGGGTCATAATTTGCCTCTGGTGGGCTACCATGGAACGGGAGAGCCAATGTTTTAATGAGCAGAGATTGATAAAGTAATCAGATTTGTCCTTGGCTACAGAAACCTTTCTCATTGATTTGTGCTGAGCTGACTACAGGGACGCCCAACGTGTGAATTCATTGCCACAGACAGTTTTTTTTAAAGGATAGCGGTGAATACTCAGTGGAATGGCTGTAATTGCTCAGAATAAATAGTTCCTAATGACTTGGCAAGCTATACATTTTATTTAATGTTACTGAAATAGAGTCAGTTGTTAAAAGGCTGTGATTTCCTTGTCCTTCTTTCGCTCACTAGGCGGAGCTGAAGTCTAAGAAATCGTCCGAGTCTTTCGCAGTGTGCATCGAGAAGTACAACCGCGTGGGAGGAGAGTTTGAGCAGAAGATGTGCGAGTCAGCCCAGGTCCGTTCTGACTCCGTCAACCGTCAATCTGTCTTTCCCCAGTCTCCCTTATGCCATGTTTCTAACCCCCCCCCCCTCCTCAAACTTTTTCTTTCTCCCCATCTATTCCTCACTCTCTCTCATGGTTCGTCTCTCTCTTTCTCTCTTCACCTGTCGCTCTTAAAGAAACACACCTTGTATATTATGAATGCCATCAGGTGACAACCAATTTCAAGCCTTTCCCCCTGAAATGATCCTTCCCCAAAATGTGATGCCACGCTGCCCGCAGCGCTACACCACCACTCATTACCCATAATTACTGCCTCCGCATCTCCCTAGCTACCGCCGCTGTTTCCATGGAAATCTTTAGCAAAAACTCAATGTCTGCTTCTATGTGAAATGAGGATTGGAATCCTCACGTCCAATTATCTGCCTTGAATGGATTCAAGGGTCACTCTGTCCATAATTCTGAATGGTTGCACAGAGGAGCAGAAGTAAGGAGAATACGGCGAAGGCAGACTGGCAGAGGGATGGAGAAAGTGTCAAAGACGTATAAAAACAAGACGTATGTGTTTAGTAGATTGAGAACCGTGTTTATACTCGTTCGTTGACAAGGAGATATCATTGGAAGTTACGGTGGTAGTCGGGGAGATAGGGTGGTTTACTGATTCACATCAGGGCGTTTGGCGCATTAGTAGTTAACCAGATCTCTTCACAGAAAATTGCTAATCTAAATCTCACAGCCGCAAGCTTGTAGATTGGATATTTTGGGAGAATGTTTGCCTATTTTCACTGCGGCACATTGCACAATCACACACTCTTACTAATGTCACTGCCCAGCATATCAATGCAGTATGTATGAAGCAGACTGTGACAAATGAGGCCACACACACTAAATCCATTCCAATTATCACCGGCGTATTACCTGGCAACCTCAGGTTCCACTCTTGGCTGAATGCCTCCCTGGTACTTCTGTTGAATCCTCAATAGGCCTGGACACTCTGTCTGTCCTTATTTTGGAGTTCATGGGGAAATGAAAAGAGAAAAAAAGCCCATCTGTGGCAGATGGTGGAATTAGTCATTACAATTCCTCAGTGTGTGTGTGTGTGTGTGTGTGTGCGTGTGTGTGTGTGTGTGTGTGTGCGTGTGCGCAGAAGTTCCAGGAGATCGAGGAGGCTCATCTTCGCCAGATGAAACAGCTGATCAAGGGATACTCCCACTCCATAGAAGACACTCATGTCCAGGTTGGACAGGTATGTAAAATAGGTTGACCAGACACATCTCGGATCTCCATTAGACAACTAAATTACTTTTACCTGCACTTTACCTCCCAGTAACTAAGTAGATTTACTTAAGTACAATTTTGAGGTATTTGTACTTGAGTATTTCCAATTCCCAGTATTTTTACATCTGCTCCACTTCATCTCGGATCCAAATATTGTACTTTTGATTATTATTACAAAACATAGATTAACCACTTCAGGCCTAAATAGACGGCGACTCCGCTCACTCGAACACGGAGTCGCTTCGCACAGCCAGCCAGCCAGCCAACACACACACACACACACACACACACACACACACACACACACACACACACACACACACACACACACACACACACACACACAAAGAAAACAGGGAGAGCAAAGACAGGCTGTTTCCGACCGAGGAGAAACCCTTTTAACAGCGGTTCTGAAACTATCTGTCTGTCTCTCTTCTCCTCCTCCCCGACCCTGAGTCCCCGGCTGAGGAGACTCTTCCTATGGATTCAATGAGCTCCCCGGCCCGGCCGCATTAGAGAGTGGAGGGGGCTGCGCTGCAGGCGATGGGATATTTTGATTCAGAGTGTTTTCCATACAGTTATGGTGTTTTCCGTGTTTTCAGATAAACCAAGTGACCTACTGTATAATACTATGATAATTTCAGGGCGTGTCAGTGGAGCTTTAAGTAACAATTGGGAGTACTTTTTCCACCACTGTATAAGTAGCTGAGGGCTCCTGGTGGCTTAGACTAGAGGTCAAATACTGGTTCACTACCACAGAGGCCGGCTTGGCTGCAGTAATGCCTCCGGCCAGATCAATGAACACAACCAGCAGACAGTGTTCACACTTCACAGGCAAGGCAAATGGATTTGTACAGTATAGCACATTTCAACAGGGCAATTCAAAGTGTTTTACATTAAACATTAAACATTGAGACATTAACTCGTTGACTGCCATTGACTTCATTTGACAAATGTTTTGTGTTTTCAGTTTTTACACTAGATGGCGTTCTTCGCTAACCTATGTATCAGCATTTGACTCCCAGTTTTGTAGTGAAGTATGAATTCACGTGATCGCAAGAAATCCAGCCTCGTTAGCTCCCATTGTAATGGTTTTGAAAAAGCCTTTTCTCAGCTTGTTCAACTCCCAAGAAAAAGACGGATTATCGTAACTCCGATTACTATGGTGGAAAATGTAGCGAGTCTGCAGTTCTGACTGCAATGGGAAGTTTGTTTCACATTTTGGGAGTCTAGCTGGAGTGGATTCGAGGGCGTATGGAGTGTTGTCCCAGGTGTTTTAATTTCATTTCACTGGGGAGTTATACCATCCACCGGGAAAACTGTGGGCAGTCCTGGCAATGACTAAATTGGACAGAAAAAGAAAATAAGAAGTAGCTATACACAGAGGAATGTTCAAAATTTCCAGTGAAGACATTTCCTTTTCCAGAGTTCTATATCCATACTCTTTATTCTGATTTACTCTCCTTATGTTTCTCCTCTGTATCTGTGTTTTTGTGAATCTGTGCCCTTAACAATTTTGCTGCCATTTTAAACATAGCTGTAGTAAGCAGCTGCCAAATTGTGCTTACCTTTTAACGTGGGCACGCGCACGCATCGTGCACAATCTGTGCGCGACTCATCTAGTAGACGTGTAGACTCGGTGACAAGCTTTCGAATAAAAAAACCCCCATTGAAATAGACATATCCGTTGCCACGCTGTATCCCTGCTTATCCGCCAGTGTTTACATGAAAAAACATTGAAAAAAGCCAACTGTGCGTTATGGTAACAAGTGGACACGTTCGCGCACAAAACGCGGGGATCATAATCCAGGCGTGTAGAGACTGGATCAAAG
Organism: Nannobrachium achirus; assembly: GCF_963921795.1. Lineage (NCBI taxonomy): Eukaryota > Metazoa > Chordata > Actinopteri > Myctophiformes > Myctophidae > Nannobrachium > Nannobrachium achirus. The sequence continues at coordinate 29,969,133 of NC_137810.1, read as the reverse complement.
TTTCCAAACGCAAAAATCCGATTGAAAAACGAGTGTTCCATCGCCGAGTAGCTTTCTCTTCTGTTACAATGTAAACCAACGGAGGCGGGACTATGGCCCAGGCTCAGACCGGATACGGAAAGCTAGATCCGGTCCAGACCGGAAATGACCGGATACAGTTAGGGGGGCGGGCCTAAAGAGCCAGAATCAGCGAAAATCAGCGATAATACTTTTAATCCTTTCATAATGATTAAAGCTAATTAAACTTCCGGGATCTACGGGCATGGCACCGCGGTACAGCGGGAAATCTACGGTTTCTACGGGGATCGCGGAGTATGAGTTAAGACAAGCACATGGTTGGCTAGTTGCTATTGCTAATGTATCAGTGCATGCTTGTCTGTTGTGCTCAGGTTCATGAGGAGTTCAAGCAGAACGTGGAGAACATCGGCATAGAGAACCTCATCCAGAAGTTTGCAGAACAGAAGGGCACTGGCAAGGACAGGCCAGGTACAGTATGCTATGTGATATTTGTAGGATGGCAGTAGGTAGACTCATGAATAAAGGTGACCTCATTTGCATCCCTAGTGCACCTTGAATGTCTTTAATTAATGACATTTGGTTGTGTAGTTAGTGTTACCATTGATGCCCTCCTCAGAATCTTACCCTGAGATGATGTTTTCTTTTACATTTTCTCAAAGAAATATTAAAAATAAATGAAAAAAGTTATTGAAAAAAGACAGCCATCTCACGTATTAGGAGGGTAGTATGAGTCACCAGAAAAAAGACAGGTGTTTTTGATGAATCTATCATGGTTAAAATGGAGTTTGAAGTTTGATGGTGATGTCTTGCATTTCTTATGCAAGTGAGCAATACAAATGACAAATAACAATCTCTGCTGCTTATGTAATATTAAATGCTTTACAAACACCCACATGCTTAACAGTCTGCTGCTCAGGGCAGTGGTGTTCATCAAGCACTATTAAGTTATGAATGAAAAAAATAAATTCAAAACATGTGTATGAATGACGTGCACCTGCGTGTGTGCATGCATCCTTACTAGGGTGGGCGATATGGAAAAATACAATATTGTAATATTTCTCCAAGCTGTATCACGATACACAATCTTACCACGATTCTTTTTCATGTTGGTTTCTATGGTTATTTTTCAAGTTACTTAACAGTACAATAAGGTAATGAAAACTAAAGGAAAAAGGATTAACAGACCATTTAGACCAGTGGTCCTCAAAGTTGGGTCCAGGGACTCTCTTGGTTCCTTTTGGGAGGTCTAAATTGACCTTAACGAGTAGGTAACTCTGAATACTGTCAGAGTTAAGGGTAGACCTCGACATTGTAAAGTTTGAGAACTACAGATTTAGACCAAATATGCAGGTTTAAATTAAATTCTGTAATGAATCTCTGTATTCAACAATTCAACAGGATTTCTTCTAAGGATCCCTCATTGTATCATGATATACAGGTATATACGATATCTCTGAAAAGGCATATCATGGAGACATTGTATCGTCTCCACGATATGTATCACCATATCGCCCACCCCTAATCCTTACCTTTTCTTTGCCTGGGTCTGCTGTTGGTTTTTCTGCTGGCTGTGTAGCTCTGGTGGGCTTTGAGGAGTACATAAGCACCTTGGTGCCAGAGGGGGTCAAGAAGAGTCGGGGGAAAGCCTTCAGGATCCCTGGTCTTGGAAAGAGGGACAAGGACTCCACGTGAGTGGAACACACAAGCATGTGTTGACCGTTTTCACATAGACACATAAATGTCACTCACTCACTCACTCACTCACTCACTCACAGTGGTGGAAAAAGTACTCAAATGTTTTACTTAAATGGATATTTCACTTTCAAAAAAACTTTTTGTCATTTTATCGTCTAATCAGGCTTTTGGGAACACCCAGGACAGTTTTTGAATTTCTTCATTGAGTATTTAGATATTTGATATTCATTTCTCAAAATTGCAAATCGACGCATTGCGAGCTTGTAGATCGTCTATTTTCAAATGGTCAAAATGTATATAGGACTGGAGTTAATGTGTTTTAATAATCTACAAAGTACCTAGTAACTAAAGTTTTCAAATAATTGTAGTGGAGTAAAAGTACAATATTTTGATCAGAGTTGTAGTGGAGTAAAAGTAATGGAAATTTGAAATACTCAAGTAAAATTACAAATACCTAAAAAGTTTACTTGAGTACAGTACATAAGTAAATATACATAGTTACTTTACACCACTGCATAAATGACTCACTCACACTCAGCCCATGATCACTTGCCCTCACTCAATTTCATACCAAGTCACTTTACTTTTGAATCTAGCGCTGTTTGTGAAGTACTTTGTGAATTACATTCTGAGGATGGAAAATGTCAGTTATTTCAACCCACTCATTTGCTTGCACACACGCACGCAAGCACACACACACACACACACACACACACACACACACACACACACACACACACACACACACACACACACACACACACAGTGCTCTTCTGATATTAAATCGTGATCCGTCTTTACTCTGTGTTATCTTCACAGGGACTCCGCGGTGACAGAGGCTCCAGTGAGTATTGAGGACAATTCACACCCAAACACTACATCTCCAAAGCCCTCAACCCAATTATCAGTTCTTTGCAAGCTCCAACAGCCCCCCACCCTCCTACACACTGATCTAGTCTAGAGGGTATCTACTGTACTGTATGTTTGTTTGGGATGTGGGCAGGGAGAGTGTTTGTGTGGATGGGTAGGGGAGCCTTGTTTGTGTACACTTGCATGGCTTTGTGTTTGTGTGTGCCTCTGTCTTTAGTGTCTTTGTGGGCGGACTGGCATTTGTATATTTCTGTGCGTCATGATTGAGCTTTAGCAGAACCTGTAAAGGGGGGGGGCAGTGGTAGAAAAAGTACTCACATTTTTTACTTAAGTAAAAGTATCAATACTGCAATGTAGAAATGCTCTGTCCTGAAAAAGGCAAAAGTCGTCAGTACGCAGAATATCTCATTTCAAATGTACAAAAATCTTTTGAAAATAGCAGATCTACAAGCTCACAATGCGTCGCATCACGGCGCATTGTGAGCTTGTTGATCATCCATTTTCGAATGGCCAAAATGTATATAGTGCTGAACTGTGTAATGTCTGTTTTGTAATAATAATAAAACCCAACAAAGTAACTAGTAACTGGAGTTTTCAAATATAATACATTTAGTGGAGTAAAAGTACAATATTTGGATCCGAGGTGTAGTGGAGTAAAAGTATTGGAAATTGGAAATGCGCATGTAAAGTACAAATCCCTGAACATTGCACTTAAGTAAATCTACTTGGTTACTTTACACCACTGGTGGTGGGCGAGAGGCAGCAGGCAGTCGTGTGTGAGTGATAATGACGTGACTGAGCGTGTCGGTTTACCCACTTTATTCTGGGCCTTCTGAGAAGGAAGGGGCTTCTGAGGTAATGTGTGTGTGTGTGTGTGTGTGTGTGTGTGTGTGTGTGTGTGCGCGCGCGCGCATATAGGGCTGTCACAATTATTACATAATTGTCTAATCGCAATTATTTGACATAATCGCAATTATTTGACATAATCGCAATTATTTTGTGATAATCGTTTACATGTTGACACATGTTTATATATGTTCATTTATTTAAATTTTTTGGGAAATAGCAGATCTACAAGCTCACAACGCGCCGCATCCCTACGCACATACTAATGTGCTGTGGTGGGAAAAGTGTTTACTTATTTTACTTAAGTAAAAGTATCAATACTGCAATACAGTCTGGGATTAAAAAAAAAATCTTCTAGTCATTGGGTTCATGGTGTTGATACACTAGCCTGCTTGTTGGGCAGCATTACCAGCTTTGCTAATTGTGTCAACATTGTTAATGTCAGCCACTTAATTGGCTTAATGTTCAGTAATTGATCCCTGGATTGACTGGAGAAGTTGGCTTTCCTATGTTTTCCACCATGACTGGAAGCATTGTATCTATAGAGTCTGGCAGCGATGATGGCTGTAGTAGTGAGTTAAGCTCACTGGTGTTGCTCTCAGAATGTTCTGGCAACATAAAGCGATACACTGCTGTGATGCTGCACTTTTTTAATTAAAATCGAATTCCAAATGGATAAGATGGCCCACAACATCTATTTAACCAGAAGGAAACACTTTCTGGACGTAGCCTCCTTTTGTCAAAATAGCACATCTCATGACAGAATCCTTGCAGGGCTGTAGTGGGCTACTGACACCACCCCGTATGAGAAACCACTTGTGCCTTTTGTTAGAGAGGCAGCTGAGGTGCTACAGTATGACTCCATCTTGCTGACCCAGCTGTCTCCCTCTGCCTTTCTTGTGTGTGTATGTGTGTCCCCGTACAGAACTCGCCCCTGGAAGTGGACGATGAAGGATTTGTCATCCGAGCCGACAGCAATCAGAATGATATCCTTTCACAGCGTTTGCTGCTGTTTAAGCAGGGCACTTACTGTGCAATGCTTTTACTGTGAAACCTACCATTAATACTTTCATATCATATGCATTTTTGCAGGGTTATCACAGACTACTTTTTCACAACACCTGTGTACAGTATGATACACTTTCACATGCCGACTAAAAACAAACCAAGTGTAAAAACCACTGGTGCTTTGCCCTGCTCTTATACTTTCTTTTCAGTGTCAGTTGGGAGGCAAAGATAAAGTAACATTAAGCCCACTCACTGATAGACCTGTAGAGGAACATCTAAGTCAATTAAACACTATCAGACCATTAGCTGAGTAGACCATTAAGTCTGAATGGCCTCCGACTGTGAGACAGACATTTAAATGGAGCGTATTTAGAAAGTGATTTGAGGGAGAGGAAGGGAGACGAGGGGAGTAGCAGCGTCCACTTTGTTAGTTATTGTCAAACGCACGTGTTTCCCTTAGCACCTTATTCTAGACTCCCCAACCTTGCTTAATTTCACCACTTTCAACCTGACATCCCTATGTTGGGCATATAAGATGCCCCCCAAAAATAAATAAATATAATAATAATAATTATAATCACATACAAAAAAATAGTAGATCTACAAGCTTGTGAGCTTGTAGGTCAGCTATTTTCACTATTTGGCGTACAAAGATTTACATTGTAGGGCTTAAGTGTTTAACAGTGATGGTTCTCTCAAGCCTGTCTCTGTCTCTCCCTCCCTCTCTGTCTCTCCCTGTCTTTCCCTCCCTCTCTCTGTCTCATCAGAACATTTGGTACAAAGCCCTCGTATATGTACCAACGCTATATCTGTCTTTCATTATCTCCTCTGGCCAACAAAAAAAAAGAATGTGTACACGCATACGCAAACGCACAAAACCCACATGACCGCAAGATGTACATGGTCGGCTGAGGGAACAGGATGTAATAGTTGGCTTTTTGACAAAACGGTAATGTTACGCCAAACACATTTGGCGCCCTTATGTTATTCTTTCTAATCATTTGTGTGTGTGCTCGCACGTATGTACACATTTCGCTCTGCCTTCTTGCATTGTTTCTTGGTCATCCTAATCTAATTGGTCCCACAAAGATCTAATTACACTTGTCTTTTCCACATGGAGATTGCAGCGTGTGCCCAAATAGTAATATCCACCAACAAGCCAAGGTAATAAAATTCTTGCCTGCTGGCACATATGCGTCTGATGCGTTTGTGGCCATGTGCAATTCTTTTATATTTAGTTTTACCCCTCTGAGCCCACAAGTGGTTTTCTTATGAGTTGTCTGTCCTTATTTGAACCACATGAACCTTAAGGGCACTTTTAACCAAACCGATTCGGCCGCGAATCGGCGGCGATAGCGTCGGTTGCCGAACGGGAGGTCATCGTCAGGTTTTCGGCAGCGGGTCGGGAACGTTATCGACCGAAAACTGGAAAACTGGACTTGCTCAGTTTTGTTCAGTCGCCCCTGGCCGTCGGTAAGATTGAGGGAGTTGTAGAATAGTTTGCTACTGCTGCAAAACCAAGCCAAAATAAGCCAGAGACATTTTCCCGTCGCATATTTTTACTAAATACCATATTCTCAATCTCAACTCTCAGTTCCTATTCCAATGTGATCCAAAGCAAAGCTAGTAAATAGTGCAGCAGCTCCCCGTGTTGTTGTTGTTCTTTTTTTCCCCTTCTCCTCTGCACGGAGAACACACAGTGCCTCCGGGTATGGTTGCCAGATTCTGTGAGTGAAATTATCGACCAGGTCTATGAAAATAAGCCCAAAAGCAGCGACCAGTTTCACCTCTGAGCTCTATTACATTAGTTATTTTATAAAATAATGTTGAAAACAAGGCTAAATAAGCAACTACACTTCAGAAACAAGCCCAAACAAAAGCAACCCACAACTAGCAACATTATAGGAAAACAGGATCAACGTTGCTTATAACGAGCAGACCTGGCACCACTGCCATACAGTAACTACAGTCGGCGTCGTCTGAAAAAATAAAAGTGCTTAGTTTTTTGCAGTTCTTTGCAGTCTGTGTACAGTCAGAAGTAGTCTCCTGTAGGCTGTTTGGTGTGGAGACACCTTTAGCATCCCTATTCTGAACCACTTGAACCTTAGCATCCCTGTTCTGAACCACATGAACTTTAGCAACCTTATTCTGGGACAAAGACCTTTGGTGTAGACTGTAGAGTGAAAAGAAATGATATAGCCCAGGGGGAACCTAGTCAACTACCTAGCAGTCTCTTTCATACTCGTCCTCTCTAGTGGGTTTCTCTTGCCCTCGCTCCAGCTATGTTTTTCAGTGTTTTACCCCCACACTCACGCCACACTCACACCTTTAGAAAAGCACACAGCAGGGTGCCAGACAGTCAGTGTCCACTCGAGCAAAAATGTTTTTCACAAGCTTGTGTTCCTTGACCCGCTGTGATACGCTGTGTTGAGGAGAAGGAGAAGGACAACAACTTCTACTCCAGCGACTCCGACTTTGACGACGAGGAGCCCAAGAAGTTCCACATCCAGATCAGACCGGTGGCCAGCAGCAGCCGCAACAATTCTGCTGCCACCGAGAAGGAGCTGAAAGCCACCGTAGGGGCTCTTACACTGCCTCCCAACAGAGCGGTATGGAACCACACTGTGTGTGTGAGTGTGAGTGTGTGTGTGTGTGTGTGTGTGTGTGTGTGTGTGTGTGTGTGTGTGTGTGTGTGTGTGTGTGTGTGTGTGTGTGTGTGTGTGTGTGTGTGTGTGTGTGTGTGTGTGTGTGTGTGTGTGTGTGTGTGTGTGTGTGTGTGTGTGTGTGTGTGTGTGTGTGTGTGTGTGTGTGAGTGTGATGATAGCTTGTCAGGGCATCTGTTGCCTGACTGCAATACTGGCTCCATATGGACTCCTTTGGAAGCATCAGACATGCTATTCATCATCACAGTGTCTTCACTGTACAGTTTGGATTATTGCTTTTTGTGAATGGGAGGGATTTCAATACTTGACTCCAAAACAATTAACAGCTTCTTCCTAAAAAGCTAGACTTGAGTGAAAGTCTTGACTAAACTGCCTAATCGCAGGGGTCTTCAACAGGGGATCCGGGACCCCTAGGGGGTCCTCAGAGTTACTACAGGGGGGGCCGCCAAATCTTTGTGTGATAGGATTTATTTATTTATTTTTTGGCAAAGAGGTTTGGTGTAGAGGGATAAAAAGAGCAGACCAAGTACAGAGTGAAAGGTGAAGTTGACTAAGTTTTGATGATTCAAGTCTGAAAATACACACTCATAACGGTGCTGTCAAACAAGTTTATGTTATACAGTATGTAGTGTTGAATCTCTGCTTCATCTCTCTCTCAGCTAAGGGTT